>NC_142012.1:60190553-60490553 GCF_049901735.1 Notechis scutatus
ATTGGACACACAAAAAATTTGTCTTGGTGCAAATACTCTCAGTGTACATAAAAGAAAAGATACATTCGTCAAGAGTCAAGAAGCATAAGGTACAACACTTAATGATAGTTATCGGGTACAATAAGCAGTCAAATCATACTAGGAAACAGTCAATATAAATCGTAAGGACACAAGCGACAAAGTTACAGCTATACAATCACAAGTAAGAGGGGATGGATGATAAGGAGTGATGGGAAGATTAATAGTAATAGTAGTGCAGACTTTTTAAATAGTTGGTTCGTGTTGAGGGAATTATTTGTTTAGTAGAGTGATGGCATTCGGGGAAAAACTGTCCTTGTGTCTAGTTGTTCTGGTGTTCTATAGTGCTCTATAGTGTCGTTTTGAGGGAAAGAGTTGAAACAGTTTATGTCCATGATGTGAGGGGTCTGTAGATATTTGCACAGCCCTCTTTTTGACTCGTGCAGTATACAGGTCCTCCATAGAAGTCATGTTGGTAGTAATTGTTTTTTTCTGCAGTCCTAATTATCCTCTGAAGTCTGTGTCTGTCCTGTTGGGTTGCAGAGCCAAACCGGACAGTTATAGAGATGCAGATGACAGACTCAATAATTCCTCTGTAGAACTGGATCAGCAGCTCCTTGGGCAGTTTGAGCTTTCTGAGTTGGTGCAGAAAGAACATTCTTTGTTGTGCTTTTTTGATGACGTTTTTGATGTTAGGTGTCCGTTTTAGGTCTGGTGATATGATAGAACCTAGAAACTTGAAGATCTCTACTGTTGATGATGTGTTGTCTCATGAAGCGAGTTCCTGAAATATATTTCAGGAACTCACTTTGTCTGCAAACACACAGACAGGCAGACAGACAGACACACACACGCAGCCCCTCCCTCCAAAAATATACTCCTAAATATATTGCAGGGAGTGTGGTTGATGTTGTCTGGAGACTGTTGAACCAGTATAAGCTGTAAAGAGTACAATAGTTTTTGAAGTTTGAGGATTCACAAAAAACCATGAGGTCCTTCAAAAAGCAGAGCCAATGCCTGGTACATAAACGTATCCCACATCAGACAAAAACATTACTCGATGAAGGGGAGCTCCCACTTAGGATGGAAAGGTTGGGGTAATAAATGACGCTCAAAACCAGATTTGTGAAAGCTGTCTTGGCCAAAGTAGGTTGATATGGCTGCTGTGTTGCTTGGGTGTTGTCCTCCAAACTTCAGAAAACTTGATAAAAATCTTTTGTCTGGTCCTCACCTCTCTTGCCTTCAGGAAAATCTGCAGTCTAAGCTAGGGGTCTGGGAAAGAGGCAGCTCAGCCTGCAGATGTGTGTGTGTGTGTGTGTGGACTTCCCTATTTTTCCAGAGACCAAAAGAAGAGGAAGGGAGAAAATATTTCCACTCTTTTCAGGATTCTGTTTAATGTAACCTTATAATCAAGATAGTGCAGATGGGCTATCTGGTTGTGCATCTTGTCTGGGTTTTGTTGAAGGATTAAACAGTGTACGATGTTCCAAGCCCTCCAATCGGCTCGTATAAGTGACAGAACTAGGCTCATACCCATATTACTTACGTTTTGCGTCCAGAAGAGAAGTACGATTTAAGACTTCAGTGGAAAGTATGGAAAAACTAATGCTAACCCTAACCCCAAACAACTGATCCTCTCAGGCAAGGATGTTCAAAATTGTTTTTGAACTGAGAGTTTCATTTGGCCTGAGACTTGAATATCAGGTCATATTGCCAAAACAAAAAACAAAAAAAACCCCACAAAGGACTGGGCCCAGAATATAAACAATTTAAGTTGAATTAAATTATCAATTGAAATCATATTTTTTTAAAAATAAACTTTATTGAATTTTACAGTTAAAATATACAAACAACACACAGACAGTTTGGAAAGGAAAGAAGAACAGAAAGGGAAAAGGGGCAAACAATTAAAAACGATTACATCATCAACAGTTTGTGGTTCCTTGTTTATTTCATTATTTTGTGCGATAGTTGCAATTAATCTTTAATGCGAATATCTAATTACTACTATTAACACTCCTCATTCACGAATTATTATTGTTATTGTTATACGGTCTATCTTTGATCAATCCACCCACACCAACAGTTCCAACTCATATAGTACTCTGATACGTCTTTATTTTTTAGTGCTAGAGTTAATTTATCCATTTCTGCACAGCTTGATATTTTCTGAATAATCATTCCCTCAGGTGGAGTATAGGGTTGTTTCCAGCATTGTGCGAAAGCCAATCTAGCTGCCTTCAATATATGTAGTATTATATATTTAACTTTTGGGGGGAATTGTCTGTTGAGAATCCCTAATAGGAAGAATTCTGGTTTAAGTTTAATCTGCTCATACGTAATTTCCTCCATCCATTTTTTTTTATTCTCAGCCAATATCTTTGGGTTTCTGTACAAGACCACCACATGTGGTAGAATGTTCCTTCTTTCTTTTTACACTTCCAGCATTTAGGGCTCATGATGGGAAACACCTTCGCTAATCTCAAATCATCTTCTTTTAATGACCCCATAATCCCTAGCGGGGTGGAGTCTGGGCAACTGAATGGAGCCAACAGAGTGTTTTAATGTCCGGATGCTCTTCCTGTCGCCAATGCGGAGTTTTGTTCAGCAGATATATTCTCACCGTGCCCAGAGAGAGAAATATCTGCCTGAACCTAGGATCGAACTCACAGCTTCCTGATTGTGAGGCGAAAGCTCCACCTCTAGGCCACTGCACCACTCTAAATTAACAATTTAAATGAATCACAATTAATATGGCTACTCCCACCAGATATAAATTCTTCCCTTCTGTAACAACTTGATGGTGATCTTTGCAAGGCCTCTAGAGATGGCATCTATGGTAAGATTTAGCCTTCTAGGGTGGGGATATGAAATGAGGTGTGAGAATAACCTTGGGAGGGGAACGAGAAAGAGCCACAGCCAGGGAAAAAATTGGAGAAGAGATATCTTGGCCCACAGAAAGAATGGGGTGGAGAAAGCATCTCAGAAGAAAAAAAACCCTAGTGCTTTGGAATGTAGTCAATGGAGGAGAGGAAGTACTTTCAGACTTGCAAGATTCTGATACAGGTAATTCTCGACTTACAACAGTTCATTTAATGACCATTCAAAGTTACAACAGCACTGAAAAAAAGTGACTTATGTCCATTTTCACACTTACGACTATTGCAGCATTCCTCTGGTCACATGATCAAAATTCAGATGCTTGGCAAGGGGTTCTTATCTATGATAAGAATCTATGTTCTGACCTAGGCTTCCCCAACTGCACGAAGCCGACTCATCGTCCCGATAAACAAAAAATGTCCATAGCCAAGAGTCATCAATCATGCTCTCCAATTAGATTTTTGCAAGGCAGAAGTTTCAGTCATCTAATCAGTCTTTGAAGAAAATATGAGTGGAATGTACTTTTGATTCCACACTGCTGCCTGCTCTTTGAAACTCCCCCCCCTTTCTGTTGTCAACTATAAAATGTGTATACAAAATGTTTTATGAGTTGACACCCCTTTTATTTAGTTTACAGTGAATTCCTCTCCAGAAAAGTCCCGGCCAATGGTCTTTCAAGAAATTTCACAATTACAGACCTTTATATCAGACTTGGGGAGTTGCCGGATAAATATCTTTCAGATGCCACACTGTAGCAGACAATACTTGGCAAGAATGCAGGAACAGATCTTCACCCAAAATGAACTAATTGTCTCCTGCAAAAACTCCCTTCACTCCTCTTTTATTCCCTATGGGAGGGGCCATTCACCGTCCACCTGTGGCTTTACTTACGAGTCGACCTTGTTCCTTAACTGTTCCCTTCTCTTGGCAGCTCTGTGCATGCACACACTGGGAACAGGCTCCAGCTGTTCTTCTGCCCCACTGATCTCCGACTCTGATGACAACTGATAACTGTCAGACAGCCCTGGCCCCATCTCTGCTTCCGACGCAGAGCACTCATCAGAGCCTTCCCCAGGCTCCCGGACTGGCCCATGCTCCTCCCCAACCTCCTCACTGTCCGAATCTGCTGCCAGCTCTGCTGGCCTCTGGCAGGACACAACAGACTGTTGCAGTGTCCCAGGGTCATGCAATCACTTTTTGTGACCTTCTGACTAGCAAAGTCAATGAGGAAACCAGATTCACTTAAGAACCATTAGTTGTTAAGTTAGTTGTTAAGTTCCCTAGCTTAATAACTGCAGCAATTCAGTTTACCAAGACAGGTGGTAAAATGGGGGCAAAACTCACTTAACCAATGTTTCACTTAGTGATAGAAATGTTGGGCTCATGTATGGTCGTAGATCAAGAACCCCCTGTATTGTAACCTTAATTGTACTCGTGGTTTTGGTTGGATGACCTCAAAGGCCTGACAGGGTGGAAGGAAGGTGATACATTTCTCCCCCAAAATCATGAGCATGAAAAGCTAACTGCTCTTAATTATACACTGCTTGGCTTAATTTCTCCTCCCTTGAATTTAATTTTTAAAATATATGTCCAGAGTATCGCAGCATAAATTCAGTGCCAGAAAAGTAAACACAGATGACTGAGGCTTCATTTAACTTCTTTATAAACATATAAAGTAAACTTTACAATACCAGTTATAGATTTCTCCAACATAGAGCAAACAGAAGCAGATATGTGACAGGTTGAGAGCAGAACAGCGACTCAAGGAGCTCAGAAACAGACATCAGTTTCACTTTAGTTCAGCAGGCAAGCAAGACACACAGCAGAGGAGAGAAGCAGTTTCATTTTCAATAGACAGACTCAGAGCTTAGCATAGCTTCAGAGCTGCAGAGCTTAATATAGAGCCACGCTTATCCGTTTTATTTATTTAATTTGATTTATTAAAATGACATGCCTCTCGTCTTATTTTTGGTCACAGCACTATAAAAAAAAATGTGGAGGCTCTAGAAAAAGTGCAGAGAAGAGCAACCAGGATGATGAGGGGACTGGAGAGTAAAACATATGAAGAACGGTTACAGGAACTGGGCTTGGCTAGTCTGGTGAAGAGAAGGGCCAGGGGAGACAGGATAGCAGTCTTCCAATATCTGAGGGGCTGCCACAGAGAGGAAGGGGTCAAGCTATTCTCCAAAGCGCCTGTAGGCCAGGCAAGGAATAATGGATGGAAACTGAACAAGGAGAGATTCAATCTGGAAATAAAGAGAAACTTTCTGACAGTGAGAACAATCAACCAATGGAACAAAAGTTGCCTTCAGAAATTGTGGGAGCTTAATCACTGGGAGCTTTCAAGAAGAGACTGGACTGCCATCTGTCAGAAATGGTGTAGGGTCTCCTGCTTGGGTGGGGGGTTGGACTAGATGATCTACAAGGTCCCTTCCAACTCTGTTAACCTTTATCAATCTGTGACTCTGAATGTTAACACTTTTCTTGGTCTTCAGTTCAGATATGGAACTCCTGGCAATTTGAATTTACTCCTTTTCCATTCAGTTCCACATTGTCAGCTAACGCTGCAGCCTTCCCTTAGAAGTAAGTCAGGTTCTACTGTCAGGTTCTATGCAGAGGAAAATCAGTATAAAGAGGGCAGGCTAAATTTAATCCTAGAGTCTTCCTTATTTCAAGTGATTCTTTTATTTGCTGACACCCCCTGCAGACTGATTTAAATGTTACAGCCTGCTTAATGTTGAAAAACACCTCCACATGTCAGATATTCTGTGCAGAGCGAAAACCATTTGAGAAAATCCTTTTTCTGTGCATCAACCCGCTGGGGGTAGAATTGTGTCTGCAATTAACCTTCTTAGGAAGATCTATTTTGTGCCATGCGAATATGATTTTCCTGTAAAACGAAGCCCATATTATATGCATTTTAAAACTATAATTAGAATCCCCCCCCAACCTTCTAGTGTTTGTTTTCTCCATGAAAATTCGTGTTTATTTTAACCCCGTGATGACTCATCTGCTGCCTGATTGACTGGAAATTCTTATTTTTCTCCCGTCTAAATAATCTTCCTATTTTCTAACCCAACTGTTGAACTTAGTGTTAGTCATAAATCATTGTTAGGTTATTTAGCCTTGTGTTCCCTTGACCAATTTCCTGTGCCCATCAGTAGTAAAAGGAAGAGGAGGAGGAGGAGGAGGAGGAGGAGGAGGAGGAGGAGGAGGAGGAGGAGGAGGAGGAGGAGGAGGAGGAGGAGGAGGAGGAGGAGGAGAAGGAGAAGAAGAAGAAGAAGAAGAAGAAGAAGAAGAAGAAGAAGAAGAAGAAGAAGAAGAAGAAGAAGAAGAAGAAGAAGAAGAAGAAGAAGAAGAAGAAGAAGAAGAAGAAGAAGAAGAATAGAAGGCTCAAGAAATGTAAAGAATTTTCTCTGCTTTATCTCTCTTTTTAATCCCTTAATTACTACAATTTATAAAAGTTACAGGGGAAATATTAAATCGTTACAGACTTCTATTCCATAGATCTACAGTCCTATCTGAACCTGCAAATACACAGATGATCCTACAGTATATAACAAATAGAGATTGAATGAAGTTAAATTTTATAGCACCAGTAACTCAACTGTGAGACAATAGTTGTGAGTCTAGTTTAGCCCTTCCCAATTTCTCTAAACACTTGATTGGCACCATCCAATCTCAGGGACAGTGTCAATAATAGAGCTCATTATTGTAGATTATAAATTAACAGAATTGGAAGAGAGCAGGAAACCCTACACCATTTCTGACAGATGGCAGTCCAATCTCTTCTTGAAAGTCTCAAGTGATGACGCTCCCACAACTTCCAAAGGCAAGCTATTCCATGGGTTGATTGTTCTCACTGTCAGAAAGTTTCTCCTTATTTCCAGGTTAAATCTCTCCTTGTTCAGTTTCCATCCATTATTCATTGTCTGGCCTTCAGGTGCCTTGGAAAATAGCTTGACCTCTTCCTCTCTGTGGCAGCCCCTCAAATATTGGAAGACTGCTATCATGTCTCCCCTTGTTCTGATCAAGGCTTCCAAGACCGTAATTACGCACATGCTTATTGTAAAAACAAGTCTTGGTTTATTGCAATGCTGGGAATTATGTTAATTCCCAGCCTGTAGTGAGTCCCAAACAGTCCCTCGAGATAAGCACCTACCTTTCTCTCCTTTGAATTGCTGCCAATAACTAAAGTGCCAAATGAACTATAAAAAACCAACCAAAGTACAAAGTCCACACAGACTTCCAGGTTGAATCTGAACAGAGCAAATGCCTTTGCTTCCTGCAAAGATTTCTCTACCTTTGCATCTCCTTTATACCTTAGGGGAGGGGCAATCACTTGCAAGCCTTTCTCCCGAGTCACCCCTTTCGTTTCAGCTGCTCTTGCCTTCTAGCAGCTCTGCGCATTGGGAACAGGCTCCCCTTGTTCCTCTACCTCACTGCTGCCAGACTCTAGAGGCTCTGGCATCAGCACATAACTCCTAGATTGTCCTGGCCCCATCTCTGCATCGGATGCAGGACGCTTATCTGAGTCCTCCCCAGACTCCCAGACTGATCCCTGTTCTTCCCCACTGTCCAATTCTGCTGCCTTCTGCACAGGCTGCCGGTGAACCACAATACCCCTGGTCCTTCTCTTCACTGGACTAGTCATGCCCACTTCCTGCAAGTGTTCTTCATATTCTTTAGCCTCCGGTCCCCTCATCATCCTGGTTGCTCTTCTCTGCACTTTTTCTCTATGTCAAATTTTATTTTGTTAGATAAGGCCCAGTGTTGAAGTCTGTCAAGATCCATGTAGATCTTGAGCCTATCTTCTTGGGTGTTAGCTATTCCTGTATTACTTTAGAACTTCAAATTCCTTCTGCAAAGCTAGGATACAGTCTCTAGCAATTGTACTCAAGATCAAAGAACCACAGAGTCAAAGAAATATACAGATAGTCCTCAACTTACAACATAAATTGAGCCCCATGTTTCTTGTTGCTAAGCGAGACATTTTTAAAGTGAATTTCCCCCCATTTCACAACCTTTCTTGCCACAAGTTGTTAAGTGAATCCCCGCAGTTGTTAAGTTAGTAACAGTCACTAAGTGAATCTGGCTTGCCCATTGACTTTGCTCGTCGGAAGGTTGCAAAAGGTGACCTCGGCACATTGCAACCCTCATAAACATGACTCAGTTGGCAATTTTGATCACGGGACCAGGGATGGGACAGTGGCCCTGTGAAAAACAGTCATGTCAATTTTTCAGTGTCGTTGTAACATTGAATGGTCACTAAATGAACTGTGATGACCCGGAGTGTAACACAAATGTAACAAAATCCAAGACGTAAATAAATGTCCTTTAATGCCTCCAACTTGGCCCCACTGTTCAATAATTCTCAGTTGGAGATAAAACTCATTCAAAAATAGTCTTCCAAAGAAAGCAATACAGTCCGAACTTATTGAGCAGGTAGAGGTGAAATAAAAAACTAAAACAAACTACAATGAAGGAATTTCCACAATGGACCAGGGTAAGTAATTGCCAACTTCAAGACGATAACAAGGCACAGTCTGTTGGAAGGACGCCAACCAAGATAACTTCAGCCCAAAATAACACACACTTTGCTTCTGGCAATGCTGTTTTGTAATCGTCTCTCTTATATACAAGTCTCCCCAGCTGCAACCAATGAAGAGGATCGTGGCCGCTTCCTCTCTCGTAAGCCAAGTTGTTTCCTTCTCCATTCCTCCTGCATGTCCTAGGATGCAGACGGGATGGGCCTGGGTCTTCCTCTGACTGCCCAGCCGGTCTCTGCCCTTCCCCAGCCTCCTCCACAACCTCGGGAGCCACACCTCCACTCCCTGTCAGCTGTTCCTCCTCTTCCCTCAGAGTCTGACTCTAACAAGGGCATGACATGAACTATCATAAGTCAAGGACTATTTGTATTCTGGGGTTTCTTATCCTTCTAGGTATTCTGAAGTCCACTTTCAGAACTTGTCTTTTTGAAAAGAATGCAGGGAGGAAGAGGGGGGAAATTCCATTTTGTCTCACTGAAAAAACTCCATTTTTCTTGGGGTGGTTTTTTTTTTGCCACTCTTCCAAAGGTATTAGATGTTCTTTGACTCTGAAAAATAGGATGCCTGAAGTTTGGGATTATATGATATGGAACATTATGAGGTCTCATTTATACAGGACTGCCGACTGTGTCATCATTTCTGATGTATTAATTCATTCAAGTAATAATTTAAAAAAACAAACTTAACATGGCATATCTTTTGCATGGAATAAACAAGAGAGATTACATATATACCAAGTTTGCCAAGGACCAAAAGACTACCAGAGCAGAACTAATTAGAGTCCTTTAAAAAAAAGAAAAAAGAAATAAAAGATGCAAATTCTAGCGTGTGAGAAACTCTCCAAAATGCTAGACTCATAGACTCAACCATGTCTGCATCAAAAACTGATGGAAATAAAAATCATATTTAGAACTCATCTCAGAGAGCATGGCTGGATTTGATTTGTTTGTGTGTGTGTGTGTGTGTGTGTGTGTGTGTGTGTGAGAGAGAGAGAGAGAGAGAGAGAGAGAGAGAGAGGGAGAGGGAGTGGGACAGGGAGGGAGGGAGAGAAAGAGACCGAGACACAGAGACAGAGACAGAGAGAGAGGGACAGAGAGAGAGAGAGATGGAGAAGGAGAGGGAGTGGGAGAGGGAGGGAGGGAGGGAGGGAGAGAAAGAAACCGAGACACAGAGACAGAGACAGAGAGAGAGAGAGAGTAAAAATGAAAATGCTAATATTATGTAATGAAAAATAAGCAGTCAATTTGTTGCATCCATAAAGGTTTTAACTACTTTTATGGCAAAGTACTAGCATTTTATTTTTCAGAACACCTACTGTAGTTTATTTCCCCTACTGCCAATATTCCAGGATCTGGGCAACCCTGGGCGGGCTTTAAGAGGAGTGGCAGCAGAGTAAAAATCACCCAGGAACAGTGGTGGGTGTCAAAAATATTTTACTACCAGTTCTGTGGCATGGCTAGATGGAGATGGCGTGGCTTGGTGGGTGTGGCAGGGGAAGGATACTGTAAAATCCCCATTCCCTCCCCACCCCACTAACCTGCTTTCCAGCTCCGTTCTCCTGTGCAGGGCAACCAAAGAAGATTCAGCCAATCAGCTGGGACTCAATGGGAGGCAGAGAATAGATGGGGGCGGGGCCAGTCAGAGGGGATATTTGTCACTTCTGTCAACTACTCAAAATGTCTGCTACCGGTTCTCCAGAACTGGTCAGAACCTGCTGAATACCCACCTCTGCCCAGGAACCAATCTGAATAGTGAACATTTTCAACAAATAGCTCAGAAGTCTTTTTGAAAATGAAATTCAGTATAGAGAAACATAAAGGCAAGGAAAACCAAAAGTACAGGCCCAGATTGGGTGAAATGTTGCAACTATTTCGCTGGGATGACTAGTTTTTCTTTTTTTTTTAGTAAAATATGTTGTGCTGATTTTATAGTTGTATACGTGATAGTGGATCTGTGTTATTTCTTAAAGTTACCGGGAAAATTAAGCAACCATAGCCTTTGTATTTTTTTTAAATTAAAACACTCATTGGTATGTTGCTTTTTATGATTTTGTTGACCACATCCTGATAAGCTGTTTCACTAAATCCTTCATATTATGGATTTGAATCATCAGCTGTGCAATGAAAGGAATCCTCTGATTTTTACATGCCAAATTATGTTAATAGGGCTTTTTAGAACAATCTTGGCAGCGTTAAAGCACTCAGCAGAACATAATGTTTTCAAATACAGATTTGCACTCTGAAACTTATGGTGGAACTTAACTTTTTTTTAAAAAAAATTTTTTATCGGTTTTTAAAAACAAACATAAACAAACAAAACATAAAAACATCAAGCTATCTTCCATAGGTGTACATACAGTGTGCCGGTTGGTTTACAAATTGTTTTGTGCTTCCATTTCATAGTCTTCAATTACAATTACATTACATATAAGCTCGTATTGTCAATCAAAAATTAAATACCTTAGTATCATTATTAATCAATCATTTGACTATACTTTTATTCATTCATGTTTTACAAGATAACCATAATTTACTTAGTTTATTTTATAACAGTTCATATTATCATCCCAAATCTATCCTAAAATCATTTTGTAGATACAATAAGAAAGAAGTACATCTTTATATATTTATTATTTTCTAAAAGTCTACATATTTCATTACTGTACTAAACACTTGATTGTATGTATAGTGGAACTTATCTTGTTTTGCAAGGGGGTGTTAGCAACGGAAAACAGCAAACAGGATTTGTGTGTATGGAAGAACCTTTGTTGCATCATTATTATTTTTTTGAAGCAATTGAGGAATTCCCCACTGCAAAATGTCAGTACCTGCTTTGAAAATCAAATCAACGTCATAATTTGTCTGGATGATTTCCAATTATATTGAGAGGGAAGTGGTGGAGCCACCCCATCATTAAGCAAAGCACACGTAGTTTAATACAAGTTTGTTTAGTGACCCTTCAAAGTTACAATGGGAGTGGGAAAAAAATGATTTATGACCAGGGGGTGGTGGTATTCTACCGGTTCGCACCGGTTCTATAGAACCGGTTGTTAGGATTCTGCGCAGTTTGGAGAAGTGGCAAATCGTGCCCCTGGCTGGCTCCGCCCCTCTCCACTCGCTCGCCCCCTCCTCGCCAGTCAGTCCTTAAGGTCTTTCTTTCCCCCCCCTCCCGACAATCAGCTGTTCTGATGATCAGCTGTACCAGGATCCGCTGTCTTACTGCTTCACCCAGAAGGCTTCCCTGAGGCCCAGGAGGCAAAAAGGAGGCATGTGGCAGGGGCATGGGGGTAGTAGTGGTGCTGTGCATCCCCCATGCTCCATTTTTTGCCTTCCTGGGCCCCAGGGAAGCTTTCTGGGAGCAAAAATGCCCCCCAGGAGGCTTCCCTGAGGCCCAGGAGGCCCAAAAATGGTGTGCAGGGGGCTGCTGTGCGCCCGCCCATGCTCCGTTTTTTTGCAAAACCCAGGCTGGGTGCTGCAAAAAGAAAAAGAAGCCACGCCCACCCAGTCACATGCCCATGCCCACCTAGCCATGCCCACAGAACCTGTGGTTAAAAAAATGTAATCCCACCCCTGTTTATGACCTCCTAGGTTGGTTCTCTCTTCAATTATTTGCCATCCATTGCTTCTTGCCCTGCCCTCAGGTGCTTTGGAGAATAGCTTGACTCCCTCTTTTTTGTGGCAGCCCCTGAGATATTAGAACAATGCTATCATGTCTCCCCTAGTCTTTCTTTTCATTAGACTAGACATACCCAGTTCCTGCAACCGTTCTTCATATGTTTTAACCTCCAATCCCTTAATCCTCTTTGTTGCTCTTCTCTGCACTCTTTCTAGAATCTCAACATCTTTTTTTTATACTCACACACACAAACCCCACATATAACTTTTGCACTACATGTCAGGGTAGTCTCCTTCTACTACCAGGGAGCAGATGTGCATTTTGACATTAGACATTCCTTTATTCTCATCCCTGTTTCCAAAAGAACTCCAAACAACTTACATATGGCTTCCAGTTGTTTCCAACAACTGCAGCTTTTAGGGTGAGAGTTCCTTTAATGTAATTTTGGATTCTTCTCTGGGACGTTGTGAACACACACACACACACACACACACACACACACACACACACACACACGGTTGTGTTGTGAGAATCCTGGCTATAGTTCCAAACTCTGGTGACACAGCTGCAAAGTAGAGACTAATTTTCCTTTGGAAAAGAAAGAACACTTTCAAACTAGCCAAAAAGAACTGCATGGAAGACGCAGGCCTGGGCAACAGCTTAACCTCTTGAAGACCCACCTCAGAGTGGTCTGTTTACTCTAGTTGAATCAATGACCCCAAACAACCCAACACACTTGAAAAGTTGTTAAAGTTCAATTTGGTTCAGGGAGAAAGGGCTCAGGTGTTTTGATTTCCCCTCCTTTTTTTTTTTCTTTTGTGGGGGTTGACACAATGACATCTGCTGGCCACACAAACAGTTTTAAGCTCAAAATACCACAATACTGTCTTTGATTTGTTGCTGCCTTCCACACCCGATTTAAGGACAATAAACTTTCTACCTTTTTTTTGTTTTGTTTTTTAAAAACGACCTTAAAGATAAACAGGTCTAATTCTCAAAGTGATTTCAGTCAGTTGACAAGAGTAAGCATTTCTTTTTTCTTTCCAAAATCTTCTCAATGCCAGCACCTTAACATTTGAAAATATATGAAATGCCATTAGGGATGAGTGTGGAGGGGGGAAAAAAGTTTTCTTAACTCAGTTACTGCAGTGTTGGCTTTTATAATTTATCCTCTTCAACAGAGGGCTCCAAACTTGGCAGCTTTAAGACTTGTGAATTTGGGAGTTGAAGTCCACAAGTCTTAAAGTTGCCAAGTTTGCTCTTGAATATGATGTTGGTTGAGAAACTACTAATATAAGGAGGCATGGAGACATTTAAACTAGCCAGCAACATGGTAAACTTCTGATTTTCAGTTGATCTTTTACTCCAGTCATAGACCAGAATTTAAAATGAAAACATTAAAATAAAATGAAATAGAACAGAACAATACTTAATGGTATATTACAGCTAGTGCTGAGATCATCAATGGGCTTCTACCTAACAGACAGGGAGACACATACTATATTCAAGAATCTGATTAATGACTTGCACATTCATGCAATTATCTCTCCCCTTTTAAGCACTGGATCACACAAAATGGAGTCGAGTACTTCATCCCTTTCATGTGTTGTTATTAATAAGGCATTGATAACCTCCCTATTTTATGAAGGGATATGATTCGGAGGCTGGATATATGTCCACTTCTATCATTATAAACATCCTTGACTATATTCTTTTGAAATCTCCCAGCCCATGTCATAGAAGTCGTAGAATAGGATTGGAAGGGACTTTAGAGGTCTTCCAGCCCAACCCCGTGTTGGAAGCAGGAAACCCTGCACCATTTCCAACAAATGGTTCTTCAATCTTAAAAAACCCACAACCTCTGGAGGCAAGCAGTTCCACTGCTTAGTTCTTGCTGTCAAGAAATTCCTCTTTAATTCCATATTGGATCTCTTTTTTAATAACCTATCAGTTATTTCTGTCCTGCCCTCAGGTGCTTTGGAAAATATCCCTTACATGAACACTGCCATACTGAGAAAGGAAGTGTTATTTCTCCAGGGTACAGGCATAGATCTTGCTTTTGTTTAAAAGGGTGTGTGTGTGTGTGTGTGTGTGTGTATTCCTCAAGAGAAATATCACATTTCTTTCAGTATTTTCCAAAAAGGGGATCTATGTTGAGTTATTGGCAAGGCCAAAACCAAGTGGAATTAATTTTGGCTTTCAGCTGAAAGCAATTGAATTATCTTTAATGAGCTGACAGCTCTAATTTTCTATAGATCACGTTTTCTGGGGTTATTTTAGTGCTTAATAGAATGGACTGATGTAAAGTCCTCATACTGTGTGGTATTGTGTTTCGTTTGTAAGTCTAAAAACAGACACAACCAGTTAAATTGATTAAGGTCTGCAGTGGTGGTGGGAATTCTCTTAAGACAGACAAGGAACATTCCCCAAGTGGCCATCAATTGCCTTAGATCAATATTTTTACTCTTTTCTTCTCCAGTTGGGCATGTAACATACTAAGATCTGCTTCAATGTCCTTTCTTGATCAGGATTTAATTGATGCTTGCTTGCTTGCATGCTGCCTACCTTTTCTTTTATGTATACTGAGAGAGTATTTACACCAAGACAAATTCCTTGTGTGTCCAATCACACTTGGCCAATAAAGTATTCTATTCTATTCTATTCTATTCTATTCTATTCTATTCTATTCTATTCTATTCTATTCTATTCTATTCTATTCTATTCTATTTCCAACTTTTATTTATTTTTATTTATTTATTTTGATTTGTCAATCGCTTACAAAATAATAGGTATAAGTATAAACGTGAGTCAGAATACAGAAAATAGGTACGATTAAAAGGGGACAATAGGACAGGGACAGGAGGCATGATGGTGCACTTATGCACATCCCTTACAGACCTCTTAGGAATGGGGTGAGGTCAACAGTGGATAGTTTAAGATTAAAGGAGTGGGGTTAGAGGATGTAACAATGGAGTCGGGTAGTGCATTCCAGGCATTGACCACTCTGTTGCTGAAGTTGTATTTTCTGCAATCAAGTTTGGAGCGGTTAACATTGAGTTTATATCTATTGTGTGCTCTTGTATTGTTGCAGTTGAAGCTGAAGTAATCATTGACTGGTAGGATATTGTAGCAGATAATTTTGTGCACTATGCTTTAGTCCAACCATAGGCGGCATAGTTCAAGGTTGTCCAAGTCCAAAATTTCAAGTCTGGTGATGTAGGGTGTTCTGTTGTGAGCAGAGGAGTGTAGTACTCTTCTTGTGAAATACTTCTGGACTTGCTCGATTGTATTAATGTCCGTTATACAGTGTGGATTCCAGACAGATGAGCTGTATTCAAGTATTGGTCTAGCAAAGGTTTTGTATGCCCTAGTTAGCAATTCAATATTTCCAGAGGAGAAGCTTTGTAAGATTAGATTTACAACTCTTAATGCCTTTTTGGCAATGCTGTTACAGTGAGCTCTGGCGCTTAGGTCATTAGATATGAGTACTCATGATTATTCCTAGCCCCACATCTCCACCTTTCTCCCTTTGAACAAATATCACTAAAGCAGCCGTATCCCCTGGAGAAACACAGCAAGCATGTGATCACATATTTAAATCACATATTATCTTTAGCTAAGAGATCAACACAATCTGTGTGAAGGCAAGGAGGGCGTTGGCATATCATCCTTGTTGCCAAGAATGAATTGGCTATTTGGGTGGAGTCACATTGTCAGAGGGAAAAACCCAAAAAAGTTGCTTTCAACCGATGGACGTATCATCTTGCAATAAAACGGTCTCTGCAATATTTAAGGCATTTGATCATTGGTTTTTTCCCCCTAATCTTGGCAACTATTAAGATGAGTGGACTTCAACTCCCAGAATTCCCCAGCCAGCATAGTTTAGATGTAGCTAAAAGCAAATAAGATAAGATAATCTTTTTTTGCATTTTTTTTTTACTGTGAGCACACTGGCCCACATTAAAAATGAAATTCTGTTGCCTCAAAAGAAAATATGGTATATATCTACCCGTACATATACATAACACACATATACACATGATTATCTTATCTATCCATCCATCCATCCATCTATCCTATCCATCTATTATCTATCCTATCCATCTATCTATCTATCCTATCGGTCTATTCTTTCTTTCTTTCTTTCTTTCTCTATCTATCTATCTATCTATCTATCTATCTATCTATCTATCTATCTATCTATCTATCTATCTATCTATCTATCTATCTATCTATCTATCTATCTATCTATCTATCCATCCATCCATCCATCTATCTACCCATCTATAAATCTATCCCTCTATCCTATCCCTCTATTATCTATCCTATCCATCTATCCCTCTATCCTATCCCTCTATTATCTATCCTATCCATCTATCCATCTATCCTATCCATCTATTATCTATCCTATCCATCTATCCAATCTATCTATCCTATCAATCTATTCTTTCTTTATCTATCTATCTATCTATCTATCTATCTATCTATCTATCTATCTATCTATCTATCATCTATCTATCTATCTATCTATCTATTTCACAGGTCTCTAAACTCGACAAGTTTAAGACTTGTGGATTTCAACTGTCAGGATAGCTGGCTGAAGAATTCTGGGAGTTGAAGTCCACAAGTCTTAAAGTTGTCAAGTTTGAGGACCCCTGATCTACACACACACACACACACACACACACACACACACACACACACATTAATCATTGTCCATTTTGAATGCATAGCAGAAAGAGGAAGCTTGTGAGTTCACAAGGTTGACGCTATATGGAACAAAACTGTGACCAAATCTGGATTTTCTGCTTCGGACATCAAGAAGCTCCCTCCCAGAAGGTAGCAAGGAAAACAGGTTGTGAAAAGGATGTGTAGTGTCCTAGACAATCCTGTGCACCTTGCTCAAGAATCTCTTCTGTGCCATGTCCTGGATAGAAGGGAGGGAATTGCTAATTATCTTTTCTGCTGTCCTCACCACTCTCTGCACAGCCTTCCTGTCCGAAGCAGTAAGGCTTCCAAACCAGAAAATAATGCAATACGACAGGATGCTCTCAATCATCTCTTTATAGAAAGTGGTGAGGACAGAGGAAGGAAGACGTACTTTTCTCATCTTCTTCTTCTTCCTAGCATATTTCTGCAGGTGCAGGGTCTGCTTTTCAGATCACTGAATGCCATTTTGTATGGTCAGCAGTGGTGGTATTCTACCGGTTCGGTGAGCCAGAAGCAGCGATGAACAGCGGAGACTGAACCGGTTTTCTCTGCTGCTCTGCCGTTGGGCCCACCTGCCCACCCGGGCTTCCATACACACTTTTATCCGCTGAATTTGAAGCGCAGCTGCTTTGCGCGGCACAGAATAGTGCTGTGCGGCAGCTGCTGAAGCGACCGGGATCGTGTAGGTTTCCCAGAGGTGAGTTAGAGTGCCTCTGTGCCGGTGCAAACTGTGTGCTTGGTGCACGTGTGCATGCAAAGTGTGTGCACATGTGCAAAGTGCGCCCACCAAGCCACGCCCACCAAACCGGTGGTAAAAATATTTGAATCCCACCACTGGTGGTCAGCTGTGTCTTCAGGGTGCAGCGCCCGCAGCTTGCATAGCTTTGTTGATGGTGTCTTGCCATCTGTTTTGGATGCCCACAAGCTCACCAGCCATTGACTTCTAGTAGGTAGACTTCTAGTTGGTAGGCTTTGTTGGCAATGGTGGAAGGTGCTACTCTGTGGACATGTCCATACCAGCAGAGCCAGCCTTCTCTCATCTTCTTTGTAATTAGTGCCACACCAAAAAAATGTGCTTTTCTCATATGACACAGAAAATGCAGGTGCTGCTAGGCCCGCTTCACCAGTGTCTCACTCTAGAGTGACTAAGTTTGCCTATTTGTTAGTTGCACACCCAGAAACTTGATGCTGCTAACCACCTCTACAGGTGAATCATTAACACAGAGAGGTGTGTGGCTATGTCTGTCTTTTCTGAAATTGATAATGATCTTTGTACATTTTGCTATGTTTACAACACTGGTGGTATTCAGGTGGTTTGAACCGGCTCGGGCGAACCGGTAGCAAGGATTTGGTGTGGGTCACCAAACTGGTAGTAAGTTCTGGACGGCCACACCCCACACCCGGTCACCCTCCCGCCCGATGCTCACTTCACCCCGCCCACTTAAGGTATTTCGCCTAAGGTATTTCTTTCTTTTTTTTCCGCTCCCGACAATCAGCTGTATGTACAATCAGCTGTGGCGGGATTCCCCTTGCTGAGGCCCAGGAGGGCAAAAAATGGCTCAGCCCCCCACTTCATTTTTTGCCTTCCTGAGCCTCAGAGTAGCCTCAGGGGAGCAAAAATGCCCCCCAGAGGCTCTTCTGAGGCCAGGAAGCTCCCAAAATGGAGCGTGGAGAAATGCTGCGTGCCTCTCCCATTCTCTGTTTGTTTTCTTCCTGAGCTTCAGAGGAGCCTTATGGGAGCAAAATCAGAGGCTCCTCTGAGGCCCAGAAGGCCCAAAAAAAGGGTGTGGGGGGGGGGTGGCTGCAAAAAAGCAAAAAAATAAAGCCACGCCCACCCAGCCACATGGCCACATCCACCAAGCCATGCCCACAGAACCAGTAGTAAACATTTTTGAATCCCACCACTGGTTTACAATGAGGAAAAACTAAAGAGGTCACTGTTGATTTCAGAAAAGGTAGGCACAGCCACACCATGTCAGCCCTCTGAGTTTAAGAGACTTATCTTACAAATCTTCCAGGCGGATTTCCCATTTCTGGGCCTCTTTAGATATCTACAAATCATTATTTTTTTAAAGAAACAATCCACAGATTACATACATGGCAAGGATATTTACTGCATATTTATACATGAAATGTGCTGACAAGGCAGCTTTGGAAGCATCAGCTCTTTGCAATGTTTACCCTATAGACCACTAACAGCATCAGGATTAAATGTAATAAACAGGAGATTCATGTTTTGTTCCTTTTGCTTTGTTTTCTTCAAAGAAATGGCTGATATTCTTCCCCCGCACCCCATCCTTGCAACCTCCTTTTCCTCACCTCCACCAGGACTGCATATGATTTCTGTAACATGTGTGAAGACCAGGGGTGTTGCACAAAAGCAACTGTTGTGAATCAATAAAAGTGAATAACCTAAATGCAAATTAGGGGTTGAAAACCTGCACACTTGATTGGTCCTTATACAACAACTTGGGATTGGGCCAGAACCAGTCCCTGATTGGCCACTTTTGGGACTGTTCTTATTGGTTAGTAGTTTGAACTGATTGCACATTTTCATTGGTTAATGAGGCAGCAGCTAACCCTATAAAAGGGTTACTGCTGCCCATAGCATTGCTCTGTTATGTTCTATACTTTATTAAAGAGTTGAAGTCACTGGTCAGATGTCTGGTCTCCATTATTCTCCATACTTAACAGCAACAAAGTCACAAAAATAGGTAAAGTCCCTTTAATACCTCCAACTTGGCCCCCAGTGTCCAGTTATCCTCGGCTGGAGATCCAACTCTTCCAAAAACAGTCTACAAAGGGAAGAAATGCAGTCCGAACCCAAAGTACAGATAAATTAGAAATAAAAAAAAAAAAAAAAACACAAGCCACACTGAAGTAATTAACACGACAGGCCAGGATAATAAATTGCAGACTTCCAAATGATAACAGAAGCACACACAATTGGGAGGAAGCCAAAACCCAGATAAGCCTCAACAAAGATGATGCACGCTTTGCTTCCAGCAAGGTGCTGTGTGCAAACGCCCTTCTTATATCCTGTTCTCCCAGCTGCAACTAATGAAAGGGATCAGGGCCCTTTTCTCTTCCATAAGCCACGTTGCTCCCTTCTCCGTTCCTCCCTGCGTGCCCTAGGATGAAGAGGGGATGGCTCTGGGTCTTCCTCTGAATGCCCAGCCAGACTGTGCCCTTCCCCCATTTCTTCCACAGCCACCGGAGCCACACTCCCACTCGCTGTCAGCTGTTCAACCTCCCCCTCAGAATCAGACTCCGACAAGGGCATGACAATATGCTTTGCTAGTCTGTTTGGATCTTAAACATCTATCTGAGCATGATTCTACTTACACATGTAGGTTCTGCTACATGTGGATCCCACTGGATTTTTAAATTTTTAATCAGAATAGAGCTCAAAGGAACCTTGGAGGTCTTGTAGTCCAATTCACTGTTCAAGCAGGAGACCTATACCATTTCAGACAAAAGTAGCTGTCCGGTCTCTTCTTAAAAACCGCCAGGGATGCAGCACCCACAGCTTCTGAAGGCAACCTGTTCCTCTGGTTAATTGTCCTCGCTGTTAAGAAGTATCTCCTTAATCCCATGTTGCTTCTCTCCTTGATTAGTTTCCACCCATTCCATTCCTTTCCTGCCTTGAGGTGTTTCAGAGAATAGGTTGACCCCCCTCTTCTTTGTGGTAGCCCCTCAAATACTGGGATATTGCTATCATGTCACCCCTAGTCCTAGGATGAAGATCAAGTAGATGTTTGCAACAGAACCATTGATGGTCATACTCTGTCTCAACTCCTCCCCGCTCCAATGAACCAGGTTATTACTTTCTTTTGTAGAACATCTTTAAAAGTGTAAGTCAACAGAATTATATCTTTCTTTTTAATAAAAAAATTATTTGAGTTTTCACCAAACATAATAAAAATAGAACATCTTTTTTTTTAGAGGACAGCATGATTCCAGGTTATCACATCTCCATACAGATATAATCTCAGTTACACATTCATCTTTTGTATTCAATTTCATATCTTATCACTAATTTATAAATTTCTCATTGATTTTTCATTCCCTTACTTTCCTCAGCCTTATTTTATAATTATCTCATTCCTTTCTAATTCTATTACATGTCTTTTTCTAGCTTTCTATATCTTCATAGTCATTTTACTTATACTTTTGTCTGTCCTGTTTACAATTTTATACATTCTTTTTTCATCATCATCCCAAAAGGAAAGAGAAAAAGTTCCCTCGTTTCCAGGCAAACTTACAAAGCAAGTTTTCTCCTATAATTACCAAATAGAGTATGTCACCTTTATATCTTATAATTATTATCCTTTCAAATCTCATTAAACATTTAATTTATACATTGTACAATTATAACATTCAGCTTCTAATAGCTATTTTATATCATATATCTCTTATCAATCGGGTTCTGTTTGGTACTTTCCCTTAAAAATTATATTTCGGTGATATCCAGAAGGGTAGCTTTGCTCACTTTATTGTATACAAATAAGGGGGGAATGAATGGCTATGATTTTCCCCATAAGACTTTTAATTGGGTCAGTGGGGAGAACAGCAAAGGGGGATTACTACTTAGTCCAGACAGCTTAATCCCAAGGATGTTAAATTCAGTGAGATCCGGCCAAGCAAGAGTGAAATCAACCCCATCCTATTATTTAATATTGTGGGGGAAATCCACATTTGGACACCTAACCTGTTTTGCATATCCAGTTCTCCAGGTAGATTTCTAAAGTTTTGTTGCTGAAATTAAATTCCTCCAATTCTCTCAAAGGTGCCTGCGTTTTCTTCTGTTTCAAATTCTGAATCTGAAGTAGTTGAGAAACAAAGAACGTTCCTGAGGAACAGAATTTATTGCATTTAGCCTTGATAGAAATTATTATACCAAAGTTTGGATCTTTTATAATATGCACATAAACATAATTGGCTGTTGAAAGGACTTGGAGATTAACAATAATTGACTGATACCATCAATTCACTCATTACTTTATAATGCTACTTTTATTATATATGTTACTTATTTTTAAGTTGGATTATAATCATTGTTTATATGTTTTATAATATATAGAGTGGATTATAATCATTGTTTATATGTTTTGTTGGAAAAAATAAAAATTAGATGCAAAGGGTTTTGAAAAGATGTACCTTAAACAACGAAAGATTGCTACTAACAAGTCCCGGATTGGCCAATATTTGACACTCGTAGTGGGTTTTGCACATCATGGTAGGGTAGAACAACCCTAAAGAGATTCTGAATTCTTTTCTGATAGTTATAAAAAGTCACTGGTCAGATGTCTGGTCTCCATTATTCTCCAAACATAACAGTTTTATTAGTATAATATATAAAAATTTCATTTCAATTGAACAGTGTGTTGTCTGGGTACAGTTATTTTTAGGCAATCATAATCAGGATATTTACAATAACATGTATCACAATAACATTACTACTGTAGTAACAGTAATATATTGTTTGTCCATTTTAACAAATTTCCATTTTAACATTGACCCTTTTTATGTCCCTTTCTTTCTAACTTCTGTTTTTATTGTCTAGCCATCAATAAAATGTCCCATGTCAAAAAGTATCTCATTTCTTCTTTGTCCTTGATAGTAAGCTTTAGTCTATCCATTTCTGCACATTCTAATATTTTCTTAATTACCTTCTCATCTGTTGGGATCTCATCACACTTCCATTGTTGAACACATACAGTTCTAGCTGCAGCTAGTACATGTAAAATCAAGTATATAATCTCTTGATCATACTGTATTTTTCTGGTAGAATGCCCAATAAAAATATTCTAAATTCTAGTACTATTTTCGGCGTGAAGCCAACTGGGTGGGGCAACCATTCTCTCACAGCCCTAGGAAAGAGGCAATGTCAAACCACTTCTGAAAAACCTTGGCAAGTAAATTGTAGCAATTTGTTATCCAACTCTCTGAGAATTGGGCACCACTGAATGGAAGAAAAACAAAGCAGTTCTACTATGGGATATTTCACTGTACCTAGCCCTAGGGCCACAATAAGTTGGTTGGATTTAACTAAGCAAGTCATTCTTGTCCTGTCTATTCAAAGAGCCCACACCACCCCAAACAAGGAATCCCGAATAGACAACCTACAGACCTGCCTATCTGTCAATGCTATAATGAAGAGTTATAGAGTTATAATGAAGCAGAGTTCAACAAAGAGTTATAATGAAGCCTTACTAGTCCTCTCTTACACACAGTTGGCAATTCCTGGAGACTCCCTAATCCCAGATGGTACATTTTGATCTGGTTAGTATGATTGGGTACCACCACAATAATCAGTAAGGTAATTTGTCTGGCTTATACCTGGACATGTTAAATATGGAATGGGGACAAAGCTGAAGAATGTTCTTGTTTCATTATTGGCTGATATGAATTCATGAAAACTGATTAGAAAACCCTCTTAAACATTAAGGTGTTTATCTCTACAATGATTGTACTTTGCTTTGTATAAACCAGAGGTGTTCAACCATGGCAACTTTAAGACGAGTAGGCTTCAACTCCCAGAATGGCTAACTGGGCAATTCTGGGAGTTGAAGTCCCCAAGTCTTAAAGTTACCAAGGTTGGATACCCCTGGTATAAACAATACATAAAACTTGACAAAAAGTTAAGTAATTAAATTTAATTACTTAAGTAAATTAAGTAATTAAAAATGAATACTTCATTTGCTATTTAGTGCGAGAGATTCTGTCAGCAAAGATTATTTTCTTGGTAATAATCTTGGATATAACCTGTTCTTTAATCAAACAGGTGATGTGCCCACATGTAAATATGCCACAAAAAAACCAAAATCACTTTGATGAAATTTCTGTGAAATTGATCTTAATTTATTTAACCCACTGAAACCTCCCCTTTGCTCATGGGCCGTGGGTAATCTTGGGAAGCGTAACACTGACCTGGCATTAAAATGAAAGTAATGGCATGTCATCATGACAAGGAGCAAGCCCACCATGAAAGATTTGACATCACAGCCACCCCACTAATTCACTCTTGAACTAAGGAAGATGTGGTTTATATTAGTGACCTGTAAGAAGGTTCATGGCCTTTGGGAAGAGTTTATTCCAGGGAACAACAGGGTGATTAATGGTTTATTTACAGCCCTGACATCCAGGCTGTCAGAACTCTTCACCAGCCTTTGATGTAGAACATGCTAAAAGGTCCTCTGTCAGTCTTATCAGCTCACAGGAGAAGATCAGCAAGAGAAGGATGAGTTGATAAAGCTAACGGTTCTGGCTCCAATGCTCTCTTCTCCATGGACCATATAATGCAAGAAAAGCTACCAGCTCATTTATCCATCATTTGCCCCAAGTGGTAAACAGCTATGGTGCAGGCAATGCATCATTCTCTCTGAAAGCATTTATTGCATCTTTGGCAGAACATGAGGTGCTGATATTATGGCTTGAGAAATGAGCCCTACAGTGGGGCCAAATCCACAGAAGACCTTCAGACTTATTGGTCCAATAGTTGGGAATGATTGCCCTGCAGATCATGAGAGACCATGTGGGAGAAAAACCTTTAAGGTCCATGCTTTTACTATTGTCTATCTCTGAAAATAATGTCTTGCTTGCATTCTTGGCTAAGAGTGACTCTAACATCTGGTTTCTATTATGTGTCAAGAGGAACAGTGGATATGTTAGGAGAAGTGCCAGCTCTGTTGAAGCACATGACTTGGATCCAGATTTCCTTATCTGATGGATGTTCTCCAGGGCGGTATTTCTTCATGCCATAGTATTTGATACTTGAGTACGTTTATGACTAACAATGAAATAATACTCATTGGTTTTAGCTTTATCTCTCTCTTCCTGGTGTCCTAGTTGAATTCTTCATCTCATTCTTTCTTCTGTGATTTCTGAACTGCTACAAAAGGTTATTTCCTGAATCAACTTTTAGTGCAGGTACTTTAAAAATTATTGATAGCTGGCAGTTGGCTGTTCCTCCAACGGCTGTGAAGCCAGAAGGTAGTCACTGTCCATGCCACTTGAAAACTATATTTGAGTTTTTGCTGAACTTTAGATAACCTTTTGAGGGATGGGCCCAATGCATTTCTTTGGATGGCTGGGGTCTACAGTTGGCATATAGGACCAAAATTTTCTTAAGAGTGCTCTGGAAAGTAGGGCGTCATTTTTAAAAGAATAGGCTTTGCCTTCGAACGATGCCCGGGAAGGCGGTGACAGGAGCGCCTGAAGCCGAGTGTCTCCGCTGGGCTCCAGTTGCAGGGAGGAGCCCTGGCTGACTGTGCGTGGCTGCGCCAAATGCCGTGGCGTTGCTCTAAATGCCACGGCAGCACGTGGAGAAGGGAAAGCAACGGTGGCAGAAGGTCTCCCGATACGAAGTGCCCCACCAACGCCGAGGTCAACGCAGGCAGCACCATATCCGGGTATGCAACAAAATGCTTCCTAACGGCAAGCCCCCGCCATTCCCCCCCATTTTGCATGTTTAATATAGGCCTTAATTTGAGGGGAGGGGCTTAATTTCATTTTATGCCTATGAAACATGCTGGGACTTCCTATGGGGGAGGCCGTATTGTTGAAGAAACACGGTACTATTAGAACTACTTTAGTATTTGCCATCTCAAAAGGCAAAAGACTAAACCAGGGCTGTCAAACTCCTGGCTTGCGAGCCAGATGCATTACGTGCTGGCCAGGTCCACGCCCAGTTTCGCAAAGGGTGGGGGAAAGTCCTGATACATCACGTGATGCTACTGTGATGACATGAGTTTGACACCCCGGTGGGATTCTACTGGTTTGGACCGTTTCTATAGAACCGGCTGTTATGATGCTGCGCAGTTCAGAGAACCGGGCAATTGTGCCCCTGGCTGGCCCCGCCCCTCTCTGCCTGCCCCCCCTCCCCTCCCATTCAGTCCTTATCATTCATGCCCAACATCTCTGACTGTATTCTCCCCCACCCAGTCACTCCTTAAGGTATTTCTTTCCCTCCCTTTCCCGAAGATCAGCTGTGCCGATTATCAGCTGTGCCGGGATCCCCCACGCTGTCTTACTGCTTCACCCAGGAGGCTTCCCTGAGGCCCGGGAGGCAAAAGGGGGCACACCGGTGGGTTTTGCTGTGCGACACCCCCAATGCTCCATTTTTTGCCTTTCTGGGCCCCAAGGAAGCCTTCTGGGAGCAAAAACACCTCCCAGGAGGCTTCCCTGAGGCCCAGGAGGCAAAATAAATGGGGGAGGGGTGCTGCAAAAAAGCCACGCCTACCCAGTCACATGGCCACGCCCAACTGGCCACACCCAACCGGCCATGTCCACAGAACTGCTTGTTAAAAAATTTGAATCCCACCCCTGACTAAACTATCAATTTACTTTATCAATTAGTAGTCACAGGTCTTCTGATTATTACCATCCCCATTCCACAACCTGAGAGTCATCACTACATGTATGGCTTGTTTTTAGAAACGTCAGGTGATGTCCTATTATTCACTCCTCTTTTTGCTCACTTGATGGCTACTTAATTTGATCTCACTCCCTTAATTTTGCTATTGCCCTTTGAAAGAAGAGTAAGTTCCAGGGTCCCCATAAAAAGGCGCTATTTTACTTGTTAAAACATATAATAGGTCCAGTCCAGCTAGAAGTCCTCTCTATGCCCTTTCTATTTTCTATCAACAACAAAAAAAATCATTCATTCATTCGAGCCATTCACCCCAATAGAATTGAACCTTGGTAGGTTGAGCAGCAACAAGAAGTTTAATTTGAAACAGCTGGTTCTTTTCTAAAATGGCTTTTCTCTCTTCCAAATAGTTGGGGCGACTTATGACTAGCCCTCCCTTTTCTGGCTTGAGGTGGAAGGACTGTGATTAGTTCTCCCAGCTGGGTCTTCGCCGTTCCTGCAATTCCGTTTCAGAGCTGTATGTTTTGCATTACAAACCTTTGGCCTAACAACATTTTCATGGGGGTGGAGAGTGGATGATCTGGCTAAGAGAAGGAGCTTGTTCATTTCTAGTGTTCCTAAAAGCATTTCATAATAGCAGCGGCTAAGAATTCTCAACCTAATTCAAATACCCAGAAGGATGTTGCACACAGAAGATTAAAATTCTCTTCTCCGTTGTCCTTTTAGGACCAGTGAACCCTGAGCATAGCTGGCTGGGGAATTCTGGGAGTTGAAGTCCACATAAAGGGGCATAGTTGCCCACCCTGGGTTAGGAGATTCCAATTCAATTTGGGAAAAGACCCCTGATTTCTTAACAATAAATTTCTTAACAATAAATAAATTGTGCATAAGTGCACCATCGTGCCTACCGTCCCTGTCCTATTTCCCCCACTTATCTGTACCTATTTCCTGTATTCTTACTCATGTTTATACTTACACCTATTATCTTGTAAGCGATTGACAAATCAAATAAAATAAATGAAATAAATAGGGGCAGTTAAAGAGTGCAATAAATATGAGGCGGTGGTGGGGTCCCTTTCACTATATATACAAAGCAGAGGTTAGATCTACATCTCTGTCCTGGATGCTCTAATTTGGATTACAGCCCTACACGATGAGGGGGTTGAACTGAGGCCTCTTTCAACTGTCTGACTATATAATTCCAACCTATTCAGTGAAGACGAAGAACATGCCGCTCACTTTCTATTAAAATTTGGGAATTAATAAGCAGTGAGATCTGAATGGAGAAGTACACATTCTCTACACAAGTGTACAATTAAGGTATGGAATCTGCTATCAGAAAAGGGATGTTAACTTTGAGTTTCGCGTAAAAAAAGGAGTTTTCAAAGCATTCACCTTCAAAATGCTGAAAGGGGAACATGCTTTGAGATTGACATTTGTGAAAAACTCCCCCTCTCCAAATTTTAGTCTAACATTATGCTAGATAGTTGATCTTCCTTCTTAGCTGATATGCCTTGAATTAACATGGCTTTCTTAGCCAGACTGTAACTCCATCCCACTAGGAGCTTCAATAAGAAATTATCTCTAGCCAAAATAGATTTAATACGGCAATCTTCATATTTTATACATTACTGTGCTCTACAATCTGTTTACCTGAGAATTGTCCTGTTGAGTATATATCCCAACTAGCATGAAATATTTGCCACTCGACTCAGTTTTCCTAGAACTGTATTAGAATTAAGTGATGTGGAATACACATTTTCCAGTACCATGCTGCAAGCTAGCCGATCTATACTATTTAAATAGAGTAAATGTAATACTAACCGATCTATACTATTAAAATAGAGTAAATGTAACTCCTAAAATGCTATTTGTAAATCTGAGACAGCAGATATCTTCCTTAAACAAATACTTAAAACTTTTTATCTTCCCAGAAGTGTGGAAATTTGGCAATGTGTACTGGTGAATAGAAGAGCTGATGAATGTCTCAGGGAACTGGATAAACATAAGATGCTGTCTTGAAAAGGGAGATTTGGCAAGAGCAGTTCACCCAAGGGATTCCACATGGATTAAAGGGTCTTTTTTCTTTGCTGATAGTCATTTGGCCATAAAGAGCAATCAATGTTCTGTTTCAGTTCAATCCACTTAATGGAGGTGTTTGGAGACAATCAAATCTGGTTGAAGGACATGGTTCTGGAATTCGAGAAACAGGAAGATCCAAGCTGGGATGTTTTCAGGGGTTGCATGATCTCATTCAACCCTCCAATCCAAGATTCTCCATTCTCCCTTAGTGCACTTTTCTCAGCCATGAGCCTTTAACAGCTCAGACATTTTAAGAGCCATGCAGCCCCATATGGTCCCAATTATTCAGTGGTTTGCTGAGTTGATGAATATGCTGTAGATCAACTATGGAAGATTTTAATGAATCATGTGGAGCCCTCAGGGCATTCTGAGTTTGGTAGTTTTCTTACAGATGTTTCAATACCTACTAGGGAACATCTGCAGATATTCCTTCATTGGGTAATGAAATGTCTGCAAGCAAGCCTCCAAACTCAGAGAGCACCAAAGGCTCCATAGTTCCACCCTAAGCTGCAAATTGTAATGGATCTTGGCATCATTTTATTGATGTCGATAAATATACAATATGTCTGGTATGTTTTGTTTTTTTCGTTTCTGCTTTTTCCTTCTTTTATAATTGCATATATTTCTTTTTTCCTTCCCCTTTTTGGTTGTATCAGGAAAAAAAGACAATTATTTTTTTTAATACCTCAGAATGTGATGCCGTTTGTAACAATAGGAAACCCCTCATGGGGTCACACTTCAGACAGGTATGGGATGAGGAAGGGTTGTTGTCAGGGGTGGGATTCTACCGGTTGTTATGATTCTGCGCAGTTCGGAGAACCGGCAAATCGTGCCCGTGGCTGGCCATGCCCCTCTCTGCCTGCCCCTCCCCTCCCCACCCAGTCAGTCCTTATCGTGCATGCGCGACATTGCTTGCATGCCCAACATCGCTGACTGCATTCTCCTTAAAGTATTTATTTTTTTCTCCTCCCGACTATCAGCTGTTCCAATGATCAGCTGTGCCAGGATTCCCCTCACTGTCTTACTGCTTCACCCAGGAGGCTTTCCTGAGGCACAGGAGACAAAAAGGGGCACAGGGAGTGCGGGGGGGAACTGCGCCCCCCTGTGCTCCGTGTTTTGCCTTTTTGGGCCTCAGGGAAGCTTCCTGGGAGCAAAAACACCCCCCTGGAGGCTTCCCTGAGGCCTAGGAGGCCCAAAAACAGAATGTGTGTGTGGGGAGGGTGCTGCAAAAAAAAGAAGCAGCCATGTCCACCCAGTCACATGGCCACGCCCACCTAGCCATTCCCACATAACCAGTTGTTTAAATATTTGAATCTCACCCCTGGTTGTTTTTAAAAATGGTTGTGAGGAATGATGCTACTTTCTGAATGAAATGTAGCAGATATCAGGAGCTGCAGCAAATATACGGGATGAACTCATTTTATTTTTCCATAAACTAGATCAGAAAGTAAAACAGATCCATAGTGGCTGCTCAACGAGTTATGATTCGGATCCTGATGTCAATGGACTGAATTTTAAATGTAAACCAGTCAATGTTTGGAATACCCTACCTGACTTTATGGTTTCTTCCACTAACCCCAAACACTTTAACCTCAGACTGTCTACCATTGACCTCACCCCTTTCCTAAGAGGTCTGTAAGGGGCATGCATAAGTGCACCAACGTGCCTACCGTCCCTGTCTTAATGTCTCCCTTTTATTCGTATCTATTTCATGTGTTATTAATCATGTTTATACTTATATATATTATCAAATGCATGCTTGACAAAATAAATTAAATAAAATAAATAAAGCTCTGTGATCCACTGAATTATCTTTCGAGAGAAAGGTAATTCAGTCTAATATGACCAAATAACAGATAACAGATCATCAGAGTTGGAAGGGACCTTATAGGTAATCTAGTCCAACTCCCTGCCCAAGCGGGGACCATTTCTGGCAGATGGGAGTCCAATCTCTTCTTGAAGATCTCAAGTGATGGCGCTCCCACAACTTCTGAGGGCAACTTCTGTTCCATTGGTTGATGGTTCTCACTGTCAGAAAGTTTCTCCTTATTTCCAGGTTAAATCTCTCCTGGATCAGTTTCCATCCATTATTCCTTGTCTGGCCTTCGAGTGTTTTGGAAAATAGCTTGACCCCTTCCTCCTCTCTGTGGCAGCCCCTCAAATATTGGAAGGCCGCTATCCTGTCTCCCCTGGTCCTTCTCTTCACTAGACTAGCCAGGCCCAGTTCCTGTAACCGTTCTTCATATGCCTTAGTCTCCAGTCCCCTCATCATCCTGGTTGCTCTTCTCTGTACTTTTTTTTAGAGTCTCAATATCTTTTTTATAGTGTGGTGAGCAAAACTGGATGCAGTACTCTAGGTGTGGCCTTACTAAGGCTTTATAGAGTGGTATTAGTACCTCACTTGATCTCGATTGTATCCCTCTCTTAATGCAACTTAGGACTGCATTAGCTTGTTTGGCTGCTGCTGCACACTGTAAGGGGCGTGCATCAGCGCACCAATGTGCCTACCATCCCTGTCCTAATGCCTCCCTTTTATTCGTATCTATTTCCTGTATGTATAATCATGTTTATACTTATATATAAAATGCATGCTTGACAAAATAAAATAAAGCTCTGTGATACACTGAATCATCTTTCGAGAGAAAGGTAATTCAGTCTAATGTGACCAGAAGGAACATTATATTTTAGGCTGACCATATATATATATACATTTTAAAAAATTCAGATGCAGGATGAGCCCATCTTAGAAGAGTATACAGGTGCTCCTCGACTCATAACAGTTGATTTAGTGACTATTCAAAGTTACAACGGCGCTGGGAAAAAGTGACTTTGGACTGTTTTTCCATACTTAATGACCGTTGCAACATCCCCATGGTCACATGATCAAAATTTGGCCGCTTGGCAACTGGTTCATGTTTATGACAAATTGCAGTGTCCGGGGGGGTTTTCATGTGATCAGCTTTTTGGGGTGATCTCCTGAAAATCCAAATCAGTGGGGAAGCCAGATTCACTTAACAACAACGTTACTTACTTAACAACTGCAATGATTCACTTCACAAGAAAGTGTGACAAGAAAGGTTGCAAGAATGGGGCAAAATTTATTCAACAAATGTTTTCCTTAGCAGCATTAATTTTGGGCTCCATTGTGGTCTTAAGTTGAGGACTACTTTACATTATTATTATTATTGTTGTTGTTATTGCTATTATTATAATAAAAATAATTGTGGGCAAGTCAGTATTTCCTTACCTAAACAGAGAAACTGAACAAACGTGTTCGGCACAGTGTCTTGTAATTAATTACCACAAGTCGCTGTACTTTAATTTTTTTTAAAAACAAAGAAAATGCAGAAGAATATTGTATAGAACAGCGGTCACCAACTGGTGGGCCGGGGACCACTGGTGGTCCACAAGAAAATTTTGGTGGTCCTCAGAGAAATGTCCCCCCCCCAAAGCAATTAATCCAGGGTGCGCGAGAACACAAGGCTGTGCCACCCACATGGCCCACCCAGCTGCTGGCCCCACCCTTCAGCCGAATGCAAACCATATCTTGAGTAGAGCCACGCAAGCTGGAACTGGAAGGTAAGACCAATGGCGGGGGAGGGAAATCTGCTCCGGGGTGGCTTGCTGACATTGGTGGGAAAGTCGGTCCCATATTCCAGAGCTGCAGTAGTCACAGGACTGGCCCTTTGGTCATCCTGGAGCAGCTCCTCCAGACCATGGCAAGCCGGTGCACCCAGGTGGAAGAGCAGCTGCTCCAGGATGACCAAAGGGCCAGTCCTGTGACTATGGCAGCTCTGGAATATGGGACCAACTTTCCCACCAACGTCAGCAAGCCACCGTCAGTCAAAATTCATATTAGTGGTCCGCAGGATTTAAAATTATGAGTTTGGTGGTCCCTGAGGTCCAAAAGGTTGGCGACTCCTGGTGTAGAGCCAATTACTATAAACCCCTTGAAAAGTTTTATATAAGTTTGTCTTCAGATGTACACATATCCTTTCCATTGCTTTTTTTTAAAAAAAAAAGAAAAGAGAAAACTAAAGTACAACAAAAGAAATAGATAATTCACATTGAAAAAACTGTCACTTCTAAAGTAATTTCTACTTGCTGTTTTTATCTTTATGTTTCATCCTAGGTTAAGGGCTTTTGCTCGTTTATGTTTTTAAGATGTACAAGAAGTTTTTTCAAATTATCACATAGCTTTATTGAAAATTGTTTTAATTTGCTTTATTCGTACTTTGGAACTTGGACTGGAAAAAGTTGATAAATGTTATACATAAATAACAATGCAATTCTGCAAAAACAAACTCTAAAGAATCTGGTGTCCTGTAACAATGATCAATTATAAGCTGAAACAAACCCTGGAACCAGGCTTATGGTGGCTTCTTATGAATTTCCCCCCAAAAGAGGATGTTTATTACTGAGGTCAACTGAAGAAAACAAGAGATTTGCCTAAAGTTTGAAAATGTGAATATATATGACCACAGGCAGAGTTAGAACTACGGCAGTGTATATAAGGGTAGTATGATAGACATCTCCATAAGAAGAAAAACCAAGAGTTGTTTACTAATTTAGATTGTTTATATGGCTGCCCACCTCAAACAAATTACTCTGGGCGGTATATAAATATCCCTAAACAAAGTAAAAAAGAAAAACAGCACATGTAAGTCAAGCACAATAAAGCTTAAGTAAAAATTTATTGTACACCCACACACATACCCATACTCACATGCATAATGGGAACTTAGCTCCTCTTGGCCAATAAGCCTAGAGAAAGAGCGAGATCTTGACTGCTTTTCCAAAGGGTTGGTCCACTCAAAAATTGATCTACTTGTCTTCTCCATATTATTTACCTGCTGAATTCTGAAAAATATGTAAGCCAGGATATACCCTGTGACACTCTATGGAAAGCTGGACTTTGAAGAAGCAAGATAGAAACACTAGTGATAATTTGAACTTTGGTGTTTGAGAAAAGATTTCTGAGAATACTCTGGAGAGCCAAGAAAGCAAACCGACAGATCCATGATGGCGAACCTGTGGCGCATGTGCCAGAAGCGGCATGCAAAGTCATCTCTGTGGGCACGCGAGCCATCACCCCAGCTCAGTTCCACTGCGCATGCCTGCGCGCCTCCTGCCACCCAGGTGATTTTCGGGTATCTGCCACGCATGCATGGGGGGCGGGGCACATGGAGAAAGCAAGGGGGCAGGGGGAGCACGGGGGTCCCACACGCATGCGCAGGGGGGTGGGAGGAGCACGGGAGTCTCACGTGCATGCCCAACCAAAGAAGACCCAGCCAAACAGCTGGGACTCAGGAGGCGGAGAAGAGATGGGGGCGGGGCCAGTCAGAGGTGGTATTTGCCGATTCTCCAAACTACTCCAAATTTCCAGTACTGGTTCTCCAGAACTGGTCAGAACCGGCTCTGAATACCACCTCTGGTGTTGACCCCCCTCTTCTTTCTGGCAGCCTCTCAAATATTGGAGTGCTGCTATCAGCTTCTTGACTGCTCAATTCCCGCAATGTTTTCTCTTCCAGTCTCCTAATCATTTTTGTTCTTCTTCTCTGAATTTTTTCCAGAGATTCAAGATCTTTTTTATATTGTGGTGACCAAAACTGGATGCAGTATTCTGAGTGTGCTCTTGCCAAGACCTTATAAAGTGATACTAACACTTCACATGAACTTGGTGTTAGGAAGAAAGGAAGGAAGGAAGGAAGGAAGGAAGGAAGGAAGGAAGGAAGGAAGGAAAGTTGCTCTTCCTTTATCTCAAATCTACCTCAGAATGACACTACTGCACCATAATTTTGTGTTATTCAGAGCTACCTAGTCAAGGTGATGCAACAGTGTCTTTAACTAAGCCATATCCACAGACAAGAATGCACTGGATGTGCTTGGGCTGTTTTTTAGTACTAAGGCTTGCCTTCCACTTATAACCAAACAGAAAATGAAGATGAAATATGAGTCAGTATAAAATGGGCTACAGTCCAAGTTGCACAGTTCCTTGAACCTTTGCAGCTGGATTCAGTTGAAATTCCTGCCTGGTTAGGACGTGGATTGTTTTGGAGAAGTTTGTACGAGGCCTCCATCGACCAGTGAGTGATAACAAGATAACCACAAGAGTTGAGGTCACTCGGTCTGGAATTTGTGACTGATGTATTAGCAATAGCACTTAAGGCTCTCTGTTAAGGCTCTCTGGAACAATTAAGGGCAGCCTTGCTTTTGGGAGTTAGGCAGTTTTCCTATTCAGCACAAATTTTTAGAATAATTCCTTTTGGTAGGCCAAATGCACTGACATTTAATCGGAGCAAGAAGACGATAGATCAAAAGCTTACAGGATTACAATCCAGAGGTGTTTGTAGGAGCACAGTTAAAAGCTCTGCTTTAAGGGTAGCATGTTCTATAACAGGGGTGTCAAACTCAAGGCCCAGGGGCTGAATCTGGCCCAAAGGGTGGTTAAATCTGGCCCACAGGGCCATCCTGGAAACAGCAAAGGACCAGCCCACAGTGCCTCTGCCAGTGAAAACGGAGCTCGGGAGGGTTGCGCGCATCCCTCCCGAGCTCCATTCCCACTGGCAGGGGGTTGAAGGAGGCCATCGCAGATGGAAACGGAGCTTGGGAGCCTGTTTTCATTGGCAGAGCCCTTGGGCCACCAACAGGCACCCCCGACACGAGTGATGTCGAGCTGGCCACACCCCCCACAAGGTAAAACACAACCCCGATGTGGCCCTCAATGAAATCGAGTTTGACACCCCTGTTCTAGGAGCATCGATGGAAATGTTCATTGTTAGGCTCGTGCACTTCATAGTTATTCTGCCGTTAAATTAAATATTCTACTACATTAGAATAATTCAAAATATTCTGGACAGAATGCATTATGTCCAAAGCACTACAAAATAGCTGGCATGCCAATTCTTGGCTCTTTCCCTTCTTCTGTAGTTTTTCTTAGTATAGCAATGGTGCTCTTGTCTCTCTGTAACCTCTGGCAAGTTTTTGCGCCCTCTGATTTTTGAACTAAGCCGGTTTCTCCTATCTATCCAATGCACCCTCTCTTCAAAGCAAAATGCTCAGATCCAGTTGAGAGAAGGCCAGAACTCATAAGCAGAGTTAGTTGGAAGACGTTTAAGTGAAGAAATCAAAGTCACTTCTGACCACCAGGAAAGTCAGAGGGTGGCCTCCAGTGATGGGATTCAAACATTTTCACTACCGGTTCTGTGGGCGTGGCTTGGTGGGCATGGCGTGGCTTGGTGGGAAGGGGAAGGATACTATAAAATCTCCATTCCCACGCCATTTCAGGGGAAGGATACTGCAAAATCCCCCTTCCTTCCCCACCCCACTAACCTGCTTTCCAGCTCCATTCTCCTGTGCAGGGCAACAAAAGAAGACCCAGCCAATCAGCTGGGACTCAATGGGAGGCAGAGAAGAGATGGGGGCGGGGCCAGTCAGAGGTGGTATTTGCCGGTTCTTTGAACTATTCAAAACTTCAGCTACTAGTTCTCCAGAACTGGTCAGAACCTGCTGAATACCACCTCTGGTGGCCTCAGGAAGAAGTTACCCAAAACAGAACATAGTGGACCGAGAAGTCTGTCAAGAGGGTTCCCAGAGTATGGACAAACAAGTCACAAAAGTGCCATCAAAGTGCATAAAAACCAGAGTAGAGTTTCAATCGCATCATTGCAGCCACCATTTTGACTTGTTTGTCAATAACCTTGGGCCAGCTCTGGAAGATATCGAAGTGGCCAAAATGAGCCAATTAGAAAAAAGGAAGTGCTGACGAACCCTTAAACTTCCTGCTTCTTTTCTCAGCCTGTCCCATGGATGCAATGTTGACTTTTGACCTGCTGAAACCTTAATTCCATTCTTCTTCTCCTACTGCACTGTTGGCACTTGATGGCTTACATTCACCCATGGGTGAGCCAGCCTTGAAAACCAACTATCCAAGTAACCAAGTAAGTTTTTTTTTTTTCAGTTATCTTGGAAGAGGAAAACAGATTGAGGAGGAGAAATGATATTAATTAAACCTGATGAATTGGGTAGGTCTAGTATAATGAAGATAAGGCCTAGGGGTGACATGATAGTGGTCTTCCAATATTTGAGGGGTTGCCACAAAGAAGAGAGTGGGAGAACTTATTCTCCAAAGCACCTGAGGGCAGGATAAGAAGCAATGGATGTGTTGTGGTCCACCGGCAGCCTGCGGAGACAGCAGCAGAATCAGACAGGAGGGAAGAACTGGGCCAGTCTGGGAGTCTGGGGAGGGTTCGGATGAGGGATCTGTGTCCGACAAAGAGATGGGGCCAGGACCATCTGGGAGTTATGTGCTGACTCTGGAGCCTCCAGAATCTGATAGCAGCGAGGCAGAGGAACAAGGGGAGCCAGTTCCCAGTGTGCATGTGCGCAGAGCTGCCAGAAGGCAAGAACAGTTAAGACAAAAGGGGCGACTCAAGAGTAAGGCTTGGAGATGATTGCTCCTCCCATAAGATATAAAGGAGGAGCAAAGGCAAAGGAACCTTTGCAGGAAGCAACTTTGTACACTCTGATCGGATTAAACCTTGAAGCTCTGTGTGGACTTTGTACTCTGTTTGGTTTTTTACAGTTCATTTGGCATGTTGGTTGTTGGCAGCAATTCAAAGGAGAGAAAGGTGGGTGCTTATCTCGAGGGATTGTTTGGGACTCATTACAGGCTGGGAATGAACATAATTCCCAGCATTGAAATGAAAAAAGAGTTGTTTGTGTGCTTAATTACGGTCCAGGAAGACTTGGTCACAACAGGATGGAAACTAATTAAGGAGAGATCCAACCTAGAAATAAGAGAAATTTCATGACAATGAGAACAATTAACCAGTGGAAGGGCTTGCAGTATGGAGTTGTGAATTCTCCATCACGGGAGGTTTTTAAGAAGGGATCTGTATGGAATGGTATAGGGTAGTGGTGGCTAACCTTTTTGAGCTCTTGTGCCAAAAATTGTGCGCGCACTTGCATGGTCACACTCGCGTGTCAGCACCTAGAAGGCAATGTGCACCTCCCACGCCCCCTACGCATGCGTGTGCAATCCCCACCCACCCATTCCCCACCACCCCCTTACCTGCACTGCACCTCATGGCTGATTTTCAGCCAGTTTGAGGCCTTTTTCAGGAAGGCTTCTGCAGGCTTTTCAGGCCAAAAACTAGGCCCGTTTCGTCACTTCTGGTATTTCCGGAAAAACAGGAAGTGATGAAACAGGCCTAGTTGAAAAGCCTGCAGAAGCCTTCCTGAAGCCTCTGGGAGGCTGAAAAAGGCCTCAAACCAGCCAAAAATCAGCTGTGAGGTTCAGGCATGCACAGTGAAGTAAGTTTGCCTGCAGCTCGCGTGCCAGCACAAATGGCTCTGTGTGCCACCTATGGCGTGCGTGCCATAGGTTCGCCATCACGGGTATAGGGACTCCTGCTTGAGCAGGGGGTTGGACTAGAAGACCTTCAAGGTTCCTTCCAACTCCATTCTATGTTCTATGTTCTACAAAGCAGCCCGTTTCCCCATTGTCAATTCTCCCTCTTTAAAGTGCATTTTGAAAAATGATTGTGAGCTTGGATAGAGAGCACCTTTCAAAAAATACCCAGAGACATTAATCACAGCTAAGAGGAAATAACAGTTTGGAGTTCACGTTTCATTTATTATAAATAAAAAGATACAGTGAAGGTGGGAGTCGGACTGCCAGCACCTAACCTTAACCCCCCCCACACACACAGTAGTTAAAAAGTTCTTTCAGAGTATCTAGAGTAGCTCCCATAAATATTTGGATTATACAGATACCACTAATAAATCTGTTTAGAATGCTGCTCTATTGTTTATACAAAGGAAAGCAATGGAGTTTCTTTGTCCTGATAGTTTTAAGTAAGAGGAATCCTGCTTTTTAGCACCTTGCATAAATATTTGCAGTGCCTTTACAAAAATCAACGGAACCTTGCCTGTTTTAAAGGAGATATTTATTACTTTTAAAATACCCATTGCCAGTTGTCCGTCTCCCACCCTCCGGAACCAGAAGGCTGTTTGAATGGTGAGCATGAATACTTGGAGGTCTCTCATTTAGACAACAGCAGAAAAGGACTATTTTCTATACAGCCTTGATGGTGGGTTCTGATATGTTAGGGTTCTGATATGTTTCTCACTTAAAATGAAATGGATTTGGCACATTAGCTGGATGAAGAAATGTGAAATAAAACATCTTCTTGGTGATACCCACAAGGGACACAGTGGCTCAGTGGCTAAGTTCCCCTCACACATACATCCTAGTCGTTTCTGGCTCTAGGGGACAGTGCTTCTCTCTGTTACAAAGCTGAAGAGCCAGCGCTGTCCGAAGACATCTTCGTGGTCATGTGGCCGGCAGGACTAAACGCCGAAGGTGCAGCACAGAACACTGTTCCCTTCCCACCAAAGGGGTCGCTATTTTTCTACATGCATTTTTTACATGCTTTCGAACTCCTAGGCTGGCAGAAGCTGGGACAAGGAACGGGAGCTCACTCCGTTATGCGGTGCTAGGGATTCGAACCGCCGAACTGCCGAAATTTCTGATCGACAAGCTCAGCATCTTAGCCACTGAGCCATTGCATCCCCACTTGTTAAAGACCCAATATCTTTTTTCCATCTCAGACATTTGCTTTAAAGAATTGCTATGTTTGGTTTCCGGCATATTCTAAAGCACCATTTCTGAATTATTTTAGAAGGCATCTAACTCTACAATATAGTTTTCTAGTTCTTCTAATAAATGAGTAGCCACTCATAAGGATCACTTCGTACATGCTTAGATCAGTGGTTCCCAACTTTTCCAGCTCTGTGGACCGACAGCGGCAGTGGTAGAAGTGGGGGGAAAGGGTTGGTTTCGCACGCATGACCTAACCCTGGGTGGGTGCAAATGGAACTTCATGGGCTCGCTTGATGCTTGTGCAGCCCAGATCCCAATGGGCAGTGGATTGGCCCCCAGACCAGGGGTTGGGGATCCCTTTGCTTAGATGAGGGGTGTCAAACTCGATTTCATGGAGGCCCGCATCAGGGTTGTGTTTGACCTTAGTGGGCTGGGGGGACATGGCCAGCACACACGGCCTCCGCGAGGTCTGTTTTCGCTGGCAGAGGCACCGTGGGCCAGTCCGTTGATGTTTCCAGGGTGGCCCCATGGTCCAGATCTAACCACCCCATGGTCCAGATCCGGCCCCTGGGCCTTGAATTTGACACCCCCGGCTTATATTCAAATTTAAAAAATGGAGGGAGTGTATGTGGAGGAACAAAGAGTGATAATAAAAATTATGTTATTCACTGAATAAGCAGTAAATCAGAGGTGGGTATTCAGCAGGTTCTGACCAGTTCTGGAGAACCAATAGCAGACATTTTGAGTAGTTTCAGAGAACCAGCAAATACCGCCTCTGACTGGCCCCGCCCCCATCTATTCTCTGCCTCCTGAGTCCCAGCTGATTGGTTGGGTCTTCTTTGGTTGCCCTGCACAGGAGAACAGAGCTGGAAAGCAGGTTAGTGGGGTGGGGAAAGGAATGGGGATTTTGCAGTATCCTTCCCCTGCCACGCCCACCAAGTACGCCCACACAACTGGTAGTAAAAAAAATCTGAATCCCACCACTGCAGTAAACGTATAAAGCTTGGTGCCTTCTGCTTGTGAAGCAGCTAATGAAGGAAATATATCTGGATTGGGAAAACATAGAAAGAAAAGGAGGATGGGAGCAATCCTCTTCCTCCCATCCTTTCTTTCACTTTCTTTCTTCTTGCAGCTCCCTACTCTCTATGTTCCTTCCCTCCAAATGCTGCAAGCAAAGGCCATGGCTAAGCATCCACGTGACCAGACTCTCAATAACAAAACCATCCCTTCCTAGAACTTCTTTGGTTACAGTAAGCACTGCCAAAAATAAATAAAAATAAAAATGAGGGATTTACAGCAGATGGTTCCACGTAAATGTAGCTCAGTCTTGGGGGGATTGGGTTCCAGCTGAGTCAAAGCAAGATAACGAAACAGACAAACTCAATGATTATTCGCAAGGCTACCTTGATTGAAAAAAAGAGAAGTATATACTGATATAACTGTCATTTACGTTATATTTTCATTCCTTTAGTTAGGTCTGGGGGTTAACGGCAGGGCACGCATGCTTAAAGAGTGGACAATATAGCTGAGAGAGAGAGAGAGAGAGAGAGAGAGAGAGAGAGAGAGAGAGAGAGAGAGAAGAGTAGAGTATATGTCCTCCAAAAATCTTCATTATCAATTGTCTGAAAATAAATTGGAAATTCAATGTTCTGTGGTTGTTGAAAAAGCTCTTAATCTGCCTAAATATAAGGAATCAAAGTTGCTTCTCAATGGCCTGGAGTCTCACATCTGGACAGAAGAGATAAATAAGTGTGTGAGTGTGTGTGTGCATGTGTGTGTGTGTGTAATGGATTGTTGGCTGTGCTTTAAAGCAAGACGTGGTTGAGTTTGTATTCTGAAGATACACACATGCTCAGTCTCTTTTCCAAACCAGTCTGTCTTGTTGTGGGCAGGATCAAGATATCCATGAGAAGGAATGCAAGCATCTTATGAAAGTTACAGTTAGCAGTAAACTGTTAATATTTAAACTTTCTTTCTTTTCCTTCCTTCCTTCCTTCCTTCCTTCCTTCCTTCCTTCCTTCCTTCCTTCCTTCCTTCCTTCCTTCCTTCCTTCCTTCCCCCTTCCTTCCTTCCTTCCTTCCTTCCTTCCTTCCTTCCTTCCTTCTTCCTTCCAAGATCTAATTTCAAAAAATAGGGTGGCACAGTGGCTCAGCGGATAAGGAAAGAGGGGTGGAGATTAAGAAAGTAATGTGCATTGTTAAGCAAATTGAATACCCAGACAACACAATGTTTATTAAGCAGGAAGGAATGTAATTAATAAAAAATAATAAACAAAAATAGTGCAGCACAAGTGGCTTAGTGGATAAGACACTGGGGTCGTCGACTGGAAAACAGCTCAGGTTTGAGACCTGAGCACTACGCAACAGGGTGAATTCCCGTCCTCACCCCAGCTCCTGCTAACCTAGCAGTTTGAAAGCAGGCAAATGTGAGTAGATAAATAGGTACCACTTTGGTGGGAAGGTAACAGCGCTCCATGACATCACGCTGACCATATGACTGCGGAAATCTCTTCCAATGGCCTTGAAATGGAGATGTGCCTCCTATGGTTGGCAGTGACTAGAAGAATATATCTACGGAGATTTTCAGTCATCCAGGTCATGGTTGTCCCAAAGGTGCTTATCATGTTAGAATCTGACTCCGAGGGAGAGGAGGAACAGCCGACAGGAAGTGGAGTGTGGCTCCAGAGGTTGTAGAGGAAACTGGGGAAGGGCACAGGCCAACTGGCCATTCAGAGGAAGACCCAGGCCCATCCCCTCTTCATCCTAGGGCACACAGGGAGGAGCGTATAAGGGAGCAACGTGAATGGCGTGGTCTATGGGGGAGGAAAAGGCCTTGATCCCCTTCATGGTCTTCAGGACTGTTTAAAAGGACAAACTGCGCATGGGCCAGTGCTGGAAGCAAAGCATCAAAATATTTCTAGTCTGTCAGTTCTTATCTGAGTTCTGGCGCCCTTCCCAGTGTATGTATTTCAATATCTGTGGATGTCTTCAAGTCCTGGCCATTTGCATTGTTGAGGCCTCTTGGGGGTCTGTACACACCCATTTGCACTACTCAGGTGACCTGGAGGACACAGACAAACCCCCTCAATGACTCTCTAAAAGAATGCAAATGACCAGCTGTCTGCAAGGAATATAAATCCTTCCATTCCCCACCATCCAGTCAGAGCTGAAGAAGCTTCTTGGATGAGAAGCAAAACGTCTTCAAAGAGAAAAAAAGCAGAAATCCAATTGCCTCTTGAAAAAGCACCTTTGGGACGACTAGCTGAGTAACATTTGCAATGACACCTTTACCTTTTACTTTACCTGTATTTTCAAAAAAAATGGGCAAGAAGTAACTGCAGTTATACAAGTCAAAATAATATTAGTAAACATTAGACAACCCGCGACCGTCTGAGTCGTCATTTCAGAGACATTTCCTTACCTAAACAGAACAGAATGAGCAGGGGTGGGCTTCAAAAATTTTAGCAAAGGGTTCTCTGCCCAGTTTCTGGGTGGCTGTGGGCGTGGTGGGTGTGGCCTCCTGCACCACAGCCATGGGGGTTGTTTTTGCCCTCCCTGGGCTCCGGAGGCTTTCCTCGAGCCACCAGGAGGGCCAAAATGGCTTCCCCGGGCTCTGGAGGCTCTCTGGAAGCCGGAAATGGGCCCATTTCCAGACTTCCCGAACTTCCGGGAGGCCTGATTTTCCCCCTCCCTGAACCTTCATGCATGACCTGCACTTACCTCCATCCAAAACGGGCTGGGTGGGGACTCCTGGGAGGGGAGGGGCAGAGTGGGCAGGGCCAGCCAGGAGTGGGATTTGGGGGTTCTCTGAACTGCGCAGAATCTTAGCTAGGGACTTTCTCGAACCCCTGTGAACTCACCCCCAGCAGCCCCCACCCCTGAAAATGACCAAGGGCGAAAAGCAGTGGCAGTAGGAGTGACATCCGATTTCCTGCAGGCTTGACTATGGCTGACCATTCTGAAGATGGATCTACCCCAGGGGTGGGATTCTACCAGTTCGCACCTATTCGCTAGAACCGGTTGTTAACATTCTAAGCAGTTTGGAGAACCGGTTGTTAGAAGAAATTACTGGCCTAATCCTGTAAGGAAGGCAGGGAGGAAACATTCTGGTGTTGCTTACAGAAACTGCCTCTCCGTTAACCCTTATTACATTCTTGGCAGGACTAGACTTCCTGTCTCAGGAACTTTTCTGGAGTTTTTTTCCCCTCCTTTGCTGGTACTTTGCTTGTGTGGAGTGACCATTCAAAGTTACAATGGCACTGAAAAAAGTGACTTATGACCATTTTTCACACTTATGACTGTTGCAGCGTCCCCACAGTCATGAGAGGCCAGGTGAGATGTGTGCCTCGATGTGAGTGATATTGAGTTGTCCACGCCCAGCCAATAACATGACCACCAAGCCATGTCCATCCAGTCACATGACCACCAAGCCACGCCCACCACCTAAGCCCGCCCACAGAACCGGTTGTTAAAAATTTTGAATCCCACCACTGATCTAACCCACTTGAGGCGCCTTCGTTCAAATAAAGTTGCTTCATTGAAATATTGTACACTATTTTGCTCAGTTAAAAGCCCCCCACACCCATGAGAGTTTTAGTAGGTAGTATACAGATAAAACTACGCATGCAACATTCATTGAGTTGTTTTCAAGTTATAAAAAAGAAGTCAAACGTTTTGAGCTTAATGTCAAAATCTCCATTATATTCCTAGTGATGTTCCTAGCGATGTAGTAGCTGTCATGGGTAGCAATTTGGAAACAGTTCACTATTGCTACTTTTCCAAAATTTCTAACATCCTTTTCTAGCCTCCAACCCTGGAATTTCCTGCAATCAGCCAAGGCTAGCTAGATGTCACTGTTTTTAGAGCCATTTAATATTAATTTAAAAAAATGAAATGATTTTAAACCGCTTTGTTTATAACCAGAAATTTGAATGGGAAGCTAGAATGATGGCATTTGCAAAAGGAACACATCACACTAACTCCCCATGATACAATTGTTGATATCTGTTGCATGTATAAAAGTCATAGCATTTATGGGATGACAGTATCACTTGCCATCCTCCAGACCTATAAATATAAATACATTTTAAAATTCATATCGTACTTCTAATAACAGATAACATATAATCAGAGTTGGAAGGGACCTTGTAGGTCATCTAGTCCAACCCCCAAGTCCAAGCAGGAGACCCTACACCATTTCTGACAAATGGCAGTCCAATCTCTTCTTGGAAGTCTCAAGTGACCAATAGGGAGAATAATACTAATAAATAATACAATAATAATACTAATACTACTATTAATAATAATAAATAATAATAATAGGGACAGTAATACCAATAGGGACAATGAAAGTCAGGATTCCACATTAAAAAAAAAGGGACAACTGCTGGAATAGAAATCCTGAGGGAAAAACAGCAGCTCAAGAGGTTATCAAAATACCCAAAACAAAATGGCAGCCATGGCTATCCTCATAACTTTTTCCAGCCCTTCTCTCCTCCCCAGGCTCCCTTGTCAGCAGCTGGTTGACCTGTGCAATCCCACTGAAGATTCAAGCAATATATTCCTGTATCATCTAAAGTGTATGAATGATCTTCACAATTTTAGTTCATCTTTCCTTGGCAACTAGAATTCTTCTTCTTCTTCTTCTTCTTCTTCTTCTTCTTCTTCTTCTTCTTCTTCTTCTTCTTCTTCTTCTTCTTCTTCTTCTTCTTCTTCTTCTTCTTCTTCTTCTTCTTCTTCTTCTTCTTCTTCTTCTTCTTCTTCTTCTTCTTCTTCTTCTTCTTCTTCTTTTTTTCTTTTTTTTGGCAACGCCATTGTTTTCCCTTTCTGCATTTTTGCCATGCCTTTATTTTGCTAGCTAGCCACTTTAAAGCATCTGCCACTAGATGTCGCATGTATTGGTCCAGCATCCCCACATGGGAAGGGAACAGAGAAATAGGAGTGTTTTGTTCACAAAGAGGAGAAAAGATAATGAGGGAATGAAAACCAGATGTTCTTGACAAATATGAGACAGTGACTGTTTCCATGCCCTGTTCACAAACTTTCCTGAATCTCCTCTGGCTGGCCACTGTTAGAAACAGGATCCTGGATTAGGCAAGGCCCTTAGCTTGAGCCAACAGAACTGTATTTATGTTCTGCTAAACATATCTGGCACGGCTAGTATATTTCTGAAGATTTCATTGTTGAATGAATGGGTGGAATCACATTTTAATAGTAAACCAAACCAAACCAAACCCAGAAATGTAAAGGCCCAGATCAGATGTAAAAGTTGCATTCTCTGTTTGGCATTCCCTATTGAAACTATCATCCTTCCATCCGTCCGAGGTCAATAAAATGAGGACCCAGATTGTTGGGGGCAAGAGGCTGACTCTGTAAACCGCTTAGAAAGGGCTGTAAAAGCACTGTGAAGCAGTATGTAAGCCTAAATGCTATTGCTATTAATGAGTTCTACGGAGCCACCGTGTTTTGGCAGGTGCTAATCCAAGGTCAACTGGACCATGGCTTACTGATTAAACCTAAATTGTCTGAGTTCATACAAGATGTACAGCCACATATTAGCCATGCCAGCTGCATTTCCACAACACATAACCACAATTTAGCCTAAGATGTTGTACATACCCAGTGTAGATTTCAGCAGATAGAGCTGAGCTTTTTGTTAAGCTACATCTTGTCCTCTCTTTCCTGAGAAACTGCTGGGGTCAAGACAAATGGTGATTCAAAGCAATTTGCATGAAGAATGGAATTTCATCTGTTAAAACTGGAATCTCATTGTTGTGTTGATCCTTCCTTCCTTCCTTCCTTCCTTCCTTCCTTCCTTCCTTCCTTCCTTCCTTCCTTCCTTCCTTCCTTCCTTCCTTCCCTTCCTTCCTTTCTTCCTTCCCAGCTTCTCATCTGGATAGAACCATCTACAGACCATTCCTTATCCAACTGATTGATTCTTCTAATTTCCTCCCTCCCTCCCTTCCTTCCTTCCCAGCTTCTCATCTGAATAGAACCATCTACAGACCATTCCTTATCCATCCGATTGATTCTTCTAATTTCCTTCCTTTCTTCCCAGCTTCTCATCTGGATAGAACCATCTACAGACCATTCCTTATCCAACTGATTGATTCTTCTAATTTCCTCCCTCCCTCCCACCCTCCCTCCATTCCTTCCTTCCTCCCTCCCTCCCTCCTTCCTTCCTTCCTTCCTCCCTCCCTCCTCCCTCCCTCCCTCCCTTCCTTCCTTCCTTCCTTCCTTCCTTCCTTCCTTCCCAGCTACTCATCTGAATAGAACCATCTACAGACCATTCCTTATCCACCTTGAATGATGGTTTCCTGAATCTCGTATTGCAAAGCAATCTGGGGAGCAGCGTTTCCCTCTGGAGAGGCAGCCAAAATGTTTCATTTTTCTTAAACGGAATTACGTAAGAAGGCTCCTCGGCTGCCCAGTGGGTTAAGCTTTTATGGCTGCTTCCCTTAGATCCTTCTTCCACAGTTTTGTTCATTACCAGCTTTCCAGGTGCTGAAGTTTCTTCTTTCTTTCCTTTTTCTTTCTTCTTTTTGGCAAATGCTCCAGACAAATGGTCTTATTAGAACTGTTTACCCAATGGGGATGTTACTGGTGTCATGCCCCATCTCTTTGTATATAGTGTATCTTCTCCCCTATGGACAAGGCACCGCAGAGAAGTAACTTTGGTTAAACAAGTATTTATTTCCATTGTTAATTTGGCCAATTTCCATGGCTGCATCTGTTCTTTTTGGCTACAAGACAGCCTCCAGCCCCCATGGACGATAGAGATCTGGACGAACAAATATAGTCAGGCTTTCATCTCTGTCAAGCTGCAGAGGTGACCTTTTCTCCCTGGATGACCTGACATTGGTGAATTCCTATATTTGAATGTTGCTTTACAAATAATAGCTGTTGCCTTCAAACTGGTAGAACAAGGGTCTTCAAACTTGGCAAGTTTAAGACTTGTGGACTTCAACTCCCAGAATTCCTGAGGCTAACATGACCGGAGGAGGAAGTTGAAGTCCATAAGTCTTAAAGGTGTCAAGTTGGAAGACCTCTGTGGTAGATTCTCATCCCTTCTGAGAGCTGTTTGAAGCCCAGGGAATGGATGGTCTAATCTCTGGGAAAGTAGTGATGGCAAAATCTAATATGCTATACAGACCATGTTTCCCTGAAAATAAGACCCTGTCTTATATATTTTTTGCCATCAAAAAAGGCACCAGGTCTTATTTTGGGGGAGATGTCATCCACTGACTAACCTCACTTGCACACATCGCCCCTGGCCTCCTTTTCACTGTCAGAAGCCTTCAGGAACTTCTTCTTCTGAGACCAGCAAAGATTTCCTGAAGGCTTCTGCAGCCGATAAGAGAGCTCGGGATCGATCCAGAGCTTTGTAATCAGCTACAGAGGCCTTTAGAAAAGCCTTGCTGGCTGCATAAGAAATGGGTCGGCAAGGCAGGTGTTGGGGTGTGCAAGGCCTGGCTACAACTGTCCAAAGTTAAGTAGTAAGGCAGCTCCACCCTGCCATCTCCACTCTAGCTTAATTTTTGCCTGTGCACTCTGGAGTGAGTGGGATCTTAATTAGGGCTTATTTTTTTGGGGTAGGGCTTATATTGAGCGCGCATGTAAAAATCAAGCTAGGACTTACTTTCAGAGCAGGTCGTATTTTCGGGGAAACAGGGTAGAAGTAAATTTAATGATTTTAATGGTGCTTCTTTCCTATATAGAATTGTAGCCGAAGATATTTTGTAGGACCCCTTGATATTTTGGGCTCCCAGAAATTTGCACTGACGCCATCTTATTGACTTTCTGGAAACTGTTAGAAACTTTGTCCCAAAGGTGCTTTTTCAAGAGGGAACTGGACTCTCTGGTTTTTCTTTGAAGACGCTTCACTTCTCCTCCAAGAAGCTTCTTCAGCTGAAAGTAAAGTCTTCTGCAAAGAGCAATTTTTGTATGAGTGGCTAGTTGTTGCTCTCGTGGTCCAAGGAGAAGATTGAAACAAAGGGAGAAAATGAAAGACAAAGGAGTGTGAGAAAGGGAGAAAATAAGACAGCTGGAAGAGTCAAAGGGTGAATGAGAGGCCCCACTTATTGTATATTTCAGCCCTGCTTGCTGGTCAAACTATGTAGGACTCAAAAGAAGAAGGTTTCCCTAAAGCTTGTAGAGCAAATTTCATGGCATCTGTTAAATATCACTGATATTTCTCAACCCAGTTTAAATCCATTCCTGTTGAAAGAAGGAATCCCTTTTGCCTCCACTTTTAGGGAATAAAGCACTCATCCCAACAACTTGCAGGTTAACATGGGAGTTCTGTTTTTCAACAATTCGTTATTTGTTAGTAACAAATATTAAGGAAAATCTTGGAAGGAAAAAAAAAGCAGGATGTAGATCATCTTTTCATTTCTTCAAGGCTGCAACACTAAGAACAGATTTCACACAGAGAGATAGGAACAAAAGTTCCTATCCATGCTGAGCCTGGGAGTAAAATGCCGTAGTTCTTTGCTCTTAATACACATGGAGAATATTAAATAAAGATCCCTTTAAAATAAGTTAATGTCCAGCTGAAAATATCAAGTTACATAAACAAAGAACTGCGTTAGAATCAAATAAATGGTAGACTTCCCTAAGAATTCCCAGGGTTTCCTCAAAAATTAACAAGGAAAGGCATATCCAGACTTGGAAACTGGGAAAATATTTTGGTCCTGCCCACCCAGACCTAAATGTGGAAATTCCTACAGCCAAAATGATTTCATGCATTGACATAATGGCGCACTTGCCAAGGTTAAGTGGCAGCTAAGCAGAAGTAGACCTGTTGAAAATTTGAATGAAAGACTACCAGGAAACGCCAAAGCTAGAAGCTTCGACATCCTAGAATGAGGATGTTTTCCATACGTGGTTAGCAGAACTCCATGGACGGGGATTTGGAAGTTGAGGGATCCTTATTCTGAAACTTGCTTGTTGCAATTTGTATTTTCTGCCCTACAAGGAGGGAAAATCAGCCAGGTTTGTCACATCTCCATCAGTAGTCTGTTTCCTTAGCAGATGTTGAAGATTTTTATGTCACCAACTAAGTACAATAGATGGTGAAAGCCTTGCTTTCATAACAGCTCATTGACATTATTGAACAAAAACTGACTTTAAAAAAAGAGTTTTGTTCAAACAAAGTTCAAAGAGCTCTTTCAACGGCCTGTAAGACAGTGTTTCTTAACTTCAGGAACTTTTAAGATCTGTGGACTTCAACTCCCAGAATTCCCCAGCCACATTCTGGGAATTGAAGTCCCGACCTCTTAAAGTTGCTAGCTTATGAAACACTTTTCTAAAGAGTTGATCCTTCTGTGTGGTGGAACCAGCTAGGCCTGTGTCATATCCTAAGCCATATCTCTGGATCAGTGTTTCTCAACTCTGGCAATTTTAACATATGTGGATGTCAACTCCCAGAATACCCCAGCCAGCCATGGAGCCAGTAGAGTTCAGTATCATGCTAGCTGGGGAATTCTGGGAGTTGAAGTCCACAAATCTTAAAGTGACTCAGGTTGAGAAGAACTGCTTTGAACTATAACCACTAATCCCGACCACTATATTTTAGACCCAAAGGTGCTCCCCCCCCCCCTCAAGTCACAACTGGACTTTGTTTTTCTTTGAAGATGTTTCGCTTCTCATTCAAGAAGCTTCTTCAGTTCTAAAGAAGCTTCTTAGATGAGAAGGGAAAAGTCTTCAAAGAAAAACAGGAAAGTCCAATTGTCTCATGAAAAAGCACATTTGGGACAATGATGACCTGGATGACTGAGAATCTCCATAGACACTATATTTTAGTTTGGAAAGGAAGGTTATCTGAGAATTTACATCAACAAATGGAGACTAAAACATACGATGGGAAAAACTGGGCATGGCCAGTCTAGTGAGAAGGACCAGTGGAGACAGGAGAGCAGCGTTCCTGTATTTGAGTGGCTGCCACAGAGAGGAGGGGGTCAACCTATTTTCCAAAGCACCTGAAAGCCAGAGAAGGAACAATGGATGGAAACTGAACAAGGAGAGATTTAACCTGGAAATAAGGAGAAACTTTCTGACAGTGAGAACAATAAATCAGTGGAACAGAAGTTGCCCTGGGAAGTTGTGGGAGCGCCATCACTTGAGACTTTCAAGAAGAGATTGGACTGCCATTTGTCAGAAATGGTGTAGGGTCTCCCGCTCGGGCGGGGGGTTGGACTAGATGACCTATAAGGTCCCTTTCAACTCTGTCAGTCTGTAATCTGTAAAACAAATGGAGTTAAGATTAATCTAGTTACCTCACAGCAGAACCCTCTTCCCTCTTTTCATCAAATTTAGGAATTTCCCCAAGAGCAGAATTTTTTTGCTTATCTTAAACTCTCATCCCAGATAAACAATTTGCTCCTTTACCTGGCAAGCCTTTTGCCATTCTGAATCAGCTCCTTTTCAAACCAAGGTTGGAAAGGTTTTAAAATGATACCAGCTTTTACTCATCAGAGCTTGATTAACAAGAGTAATCAAGAGTAAACAGAGTTGATTTCGTGGGTTGAAAATGGAACTCACATCTGTCTGCAAAGGATTGTAGAAAGCAAAGGAGGAAAGGGTTGTATTATAACTGGATTACCACAAATAATACTCCAAACTGCAGTCATTTTTAAGAGGAGCAAGGTAGAAGATTTTAATAAATCGCTGTGCAGCTGGTTTATATTGTGTGTTTAGCCAATAGTCGTAATGGATTTCTTTCACTTGATAATCAGTTTCCCCTGTTTATGAATAACAAAGAAAGAAAAAGATTCCTGAAAGTAGCAGATGTATGAATATTTATTGGGATTACAATCCTACTACAATATATCATCTGCACCTCTATAACTGTCTGGTTTGGCTCTGCAACCCAACAGGACAGACACAGATTTCAGAGGATAATTAGGACTGCAGAAAAAACAATTACTACCAACCTACCTTCCACTGAGGACCTGTATACTGCACGAGTCAAAAAGAGGAACTGTGAAAATATTTACAGACCCCTCACATCCCGGACATAAACTGTTTCAACTCCTTCCCTCAAAACAACGCTAGAGTACTGCACATCAGAACAACTAGACACAAGAACAGTTTTCTCCTGAATGCCATCACTCTGCTAAACAAATAATACCCTCAACACTGTCCAACTATTTACAAAGTCTGCACTATTACTATTAATCTTCTCATCAGTCCTTATCACCCCTCCTCTCCCACTTGTGACTGTATGACTGTAACTTTGTCGCTTGTAATCTTACGATTTATATTGACTGTTTCCTAGTACGATTTGACTGCTTATTGTACCCTATGACTATTATTAAGTGTTGTACCTGATGATTCTTGACTCTTGACAAATGTATCTTTTCTTTTCTTTACACTGAGAGCATTTGCACCAAGACAAATTCCTTGTGTATCCAATCACACTTGGTCAATAAAGCTATTCTATTCTATTCTATTCTATTCTATTCTATTCTATTCTATTCTATTCCATTCCATTCCATTCCATTCCATTCCATTCCATTCCATTCCATTCTATTCTATTCTATTCTATTCTATTTTCTATTCTATTTTCTATTCTATTCTATTCTATTCTCTATTCTATTCTATTCTATTCTATTCTATTCTATTCTCTATTCTATTCTATTTTCTATTCTATTCTATTCTCTATTCTATTCTATTCTCTATTCTATTCTATTACTCTTCCACTTTTTCTCTTTCTCCCTCCCTCCCTGTTTCTGCTCTTTTTTTGTCCAATTTTTCCCATTAAAATGCGTATGTAATGTTTATTAAATAAAACTCAAGCTATGAGTTTGGCTACTGTACTAAGTTGCTTACTGGCTCTGTTCTGGATGCCAGGTTCACTGGGAATGGGCTGAGTACAAGGTAAACTGGAAATTACCTGCAGGCATTTTCCGACTGGCCTGAGTGAAATAAGGACAGTAGCAGCAAAAATGCATCCTGGTTTTTTTTTTTTATGGAGATAAATTAATGCTGCTAAAGAAACGTAACAATGGAAATGGCGAGTGTTTAATACTAGCAGATTTGTGTAATTGATGATTCTGGGAGTTGAAGTCCACAAGTCTTAAAGTTGCCAAGTTTGGAGACCTCTGGGCTAAAGCACTAGGCTAGAAAACACCAGACTGTGAGTTTTAGTCCCTCCTTAGACCGGAAACCAGGTGGATGACCTTGGGCCAGTCTGTCTCTCTCAGCCCTAGGGAAATAGCAATAGCAAATGATATTGGAGAATCCTTGCCAAGAAAATTGAACGAGCTGAGAAAAAAAATCCTTTCTTAAAAGGATTTTTAAAACTGGATAAATCCAGTTATCAATGAAAGCAGATACATGTCAATAAAATTAATCACACTGTTTTCTGATCAGAGCAAAACATTTTGCCTGGATTTTATACTGTATTCTCTTACAGCTGACTTTTTTTTTTTAAAAAACTTATTTTTTTATTTTATTTTTAGTTTCTATTTTATAAACATCTTTTGGTCTTCAGTGATGGATGGGTGACCCATTGATTTCACTGGGAGAAATTCATCCTTTGCTCCATTTTTGGGAGATACAATGCACTCAGGAACTTCAACCAACATCTGCTTGATCTTGCTTCAGATCTTCATCCAGAAATTCACTGGAAGATTTTTGAATTAGTCACTATTCTTCAGGTCAACCTCCCTCATAGGGCTGCTGTTGTGAGGAAAATAGAAAACAAAGATTGCCTAATCTTTTGGTCTTGGAAGATGGGTTGGGTCTATTAAGATAGCCCACAGCACATAGACTTATATACCCCTTCACAGTGCTTTACAGCCCTCTCTAAGCAGTTTACAGAGTCAGCATATTGCCCCCAATAATCTGGGTCCTCATTTTATGACCTCAGAAGCATGAAAGGCTGAGTCAACCTTGGGAATCGAACTGCCGGCAGCTGGCAGTCAGCAGAAATAGCCTGCAGTACTGCATTCTAACTACTGTGCCACCACAGTTCTCAAGTGAATGAATGGATGAATAGTGGAGTCCTTGGAGCTATTTGCTTGCAGGCGTTTCATTATTCAACTAGGTGACATCAGTGTAGCACTAATGATGTTACGTGGTTGGGTAATGAAACATCTGCATGAAAATAACCAAGCTCAGAGACCACCAAGGACTCTACAATCTAACCCCAAACTAGATAGATTCTCAATGAATGAATGAATGAATGAATGAGTGAGTGAGTGAGTGAGTGAGTGAGTGAGTGAGCTATGCTAATCCTCAAGGAGCTTCACATGAAAGGATAAAAGCTGGAATATTAGAATAATACAAGCTTTAGCCATTTAGCCTATAAAAATCACAACCAATCACGATGCCATCTACAGTAGGTTGTTCTCAAAAAAAGCAGGCAATTCCACTATTTTCATTGCATCAGATTAGAGCCTCACCGATACGATGGAGATTATCAGTACATTATCTTGGTTGCCATCCATTTTCTCACAGGATCATATGTGCGGAGATATAGTCAGATGGAGCAAGGGTGAATTGGATTGTACGTGTAGAGAAATAGCAGCCATTTGCTGATTTGTGGCTTGAATTTTGAATCACAACCGTAAAACTGCTCAACACTTAACTCCCACAGAACAGTCTTATGCCTAAAGATATTTACCAATGTAGTCGGCTGTATTGCTATTATCCTTGTCATCTTCTCATCTTTCTCATCTTTCCTACTATCTTCTATTGGTATATTATGATTTTTCAGTTGTTGTTTGTATCTTATGATTTATGATCTATGACTTTGTTGTTCATATGTACACAGAGAGCTTATGCATCGGAGACAAATTCTAGGTGTGTCCAATTACACTTGGCCAATAAGTAATTCTATTCTGTTCTGTTCTGTTCCTGTTTCTATTTCTATTTCCATTTCTATTCCATTCCATTCCACCCTATTCTACCCTGCCCTGCCCTGCACTACCCTACTCTACCCTACCCTACCTTATTCTACTTTACTCTACTCTACTCTACTCTACTCTACTCTATTCTTTATCAGATTCCCATGTGATGAACTTTTGGCAAGTCAACGTTTCAGTTTTGCGAGCATTGTACTCAGATGGGAACTGAACCTCTATCCAAATTTAACACAGGTTCCTAGGAGCAATACAGCAAGCTGGGGTTCCTGTGGAAAGATTACTTTTTAATAAAGCAAAACATTTATACTTGTTGCTAGTAAACCATCTACATGATTTATTGCCTGTCAAATAGTTTGAAGCACCCCCCCCCCCGCTCGACCTGTGAGCTGCCTCAACCTATGCCTCTCCGTCGCTCTGTTGCCTCTGCTGTTTTGCTTGTTGGATCATTTATTTCTGAATGAAAGAGAAGACAGATGTTTCCGATTATGCTCTCTGTAAGAGGATGAGACTGGGGAGAAAGGGAAGAAGAAAGTTGGCATGGCTTGCTACCTGAAGCCGTTACCAGATGTTCTGCACAAAAACCGTCCTGCGTATGGCTGTTCTCACTCTCGCGGTCCTCAGTAACGCTAGAATAGATTATGTATTTTTCCAGTCAAACCCCCAAAATACAAAGCACTTTGGTAATTCCGTGAAGGCTGGATTGGGGATTGCAACTTGAGAGAAAACACATTTTCTGATGAATTACGATTTAGAAGATTGTTTTCATGACTCTCTCCCATTATTATGGATGAAATAGGTTTGGCTCAAAGTCAACCGTAAGCCATCTGGAAATCCCACTATGTACCCAAAAGGAGGGTGAACATTTGGTTGAAAAATGACAGAGTGACTTGGAAGGAGGGAGAGAGGAAGAAGGGCCAAGGGGATCAGTGACTGAGCCAATTCTGATCTTCTAGTACAGGTAGTCCTTCATTTAGTGACCATTCGAAATTACAACAACACTGAAAAAAGTGACTTATGACCATTTGTTCACAGTTATAACCAAGAAAGGTCATAATATGGAGCAACATTCACTTAGCAAATGTCTCACTTAACAACTGAAATTTTGAAAAATCTTTACAAAATGTTTCATCATTGGCAGCTAGCACCATCGAGATTGGCCAAGATATATCCAAATTTGAGTCCAATATGTTGGAAGTGTAAATCAATAACTGGTACCTTCTTTCTTTTTTTTGAAAATTTTATTTGGGTTTTCACAAAAACAAAATACAAATAAAACATCTTTTTTGAAAATAGCATGGTCCCAGGTTATCACTTCTTCATACAGACACAAAACTCAATTTCATGCTCATTTTTATATTCTATTCCATATCTTATTACCATTTTATATTTTCTACATAGTTTTCCCCCCTTCTAATTTTCTCAACTTTGTTTTGATTATCTCAATTCAAATCATTATATTTATACTTTTGTCTGTCCTGTTACAATTTCACATTATCTTTTCTTATTAAACAAATTTTTCCCTGTAGTTACCAATTAGAGTATGACACCTTTATATCCTTTAATTTTATCCATTCAAGCTCTTATTTAAGCTTCAATGTATAGCTTTAAGATTATAGCATTCAATATAATACATAACTTCCAATTGAATTCTGCTTGGTACATTCTTAAAATAGACACTATATTCTTAAAAAGAAAAAATTATATATATATGTAAATAAAACACATTCCATTCCAATTCAATTCTATCATTAATATGCATTAAAATCTTAACATCTTTAACATTTCTTTTCAATTGAATACCATACTTCCTTGGGAACACTTATAAACTTTCCATAGTTAATTCTTTTTTTTTTTTTCATATTTCTCACTTATATTTTTATAAATCATTACTAATAATTAAAAATGTTCCCTTTTAATTCTCCCAATCATTTTAATTAATTAATTTATTAACAAACATCCCACTGCATTACAATAAACATTTTATCCATCATCATATTTTCTAAAGTTATTTCTGTTTGTAATATAACAAAACTATCTTATGTACCTTTGCAGAATCCCTTTTACAATTAAATTTTCACCCATTATCTCTAAACAAACTTATGGTTACAATTCTTATATCTTTTCCCTGTTTCTCCATTTCTTGCTTCTGTCTTTTACAACTTCTTTTCCTTGCCTTCTTCCCCCTCTTCTTCTCCCTCCCCTTTTACCCCCTCATCTCTCTACTTCTAACTCTCTCATCTGTAATCCCCTCTTCTGTTGCTTTTAATATTATACTTATCTTTCAAATTGTTCTTGTTCTTTTTGGTTGTTTTTTCTAATCTTAAACCTTTCACTCTCTTTCCCCCTTTTCTTCCCCCCACTTAAAATTATTTGATCATTAAAGATGGCTTCTTCTTTGTCCCAATCTTCTTGTTCTGCAAGTGTTTCTTGTTGCTTCTCATAGTTCCAGATCACCATTTCTAAGAATTGAAACACGAAGCCAAAAGAACTTCTCCCTTCTTGTGCGTCTTCTTTCCATTTTTAAGTTCCGTTTTCGGTTCTTCTAAGAGTGATACCATTTAAAAAACTTTTAAACAACCACCCAGTTAATTTTAGTCATCTAGATGCAAAAACCAAAAATCACCAAGTAATTCAAATAATCCAAGGCTGTTTCTACTTGCTTCTTTTTTTCCACTTTCTCTTACTGGGGTTCTATTATTTTGTTACCAAGTTTCCATTAAAATGTGTCTTTGAGGAACCTTGTTAAAATTTCACTGTAAGTTCCTTTTAATTACAGTTCCATTCCTTAATTCCAGGCAGTCTCCTCCATTTTTCCAGATCCTGCCCTTCTATTCTTTTTTTTCTCCTTTCCAGCTTTTAAAAACTTTTAAATGTCCAGAAATCTTTATTTATCCCTTTGACTTTTATTTTCAGCTTAGATGCCTATTAATGTCAAAGTGGATTTTTTTTTCAGTTTCTTGCTTAAGTCTCTTAACTGTCAGTATAAGGAAGGGAAGGAGAAAACCAAATCTTTTCTCTTTTCTCTCTCCTTCGCAGCTTCAAAATCTTCTTTGGGAACAATATTGTTAAGTTTAAATTCCAGGGTACCTTATTTGTTGCTTTTGCTGTTTGACCCGGTCAACCAAAACTTTCTCTTCTTATCTTCCTCCTGCACATTCTTTTCCGGTTGAGTTCTTCTTTGTGGTGGCCATTTCTGACCACCGCTACAACTGCCTTCAGGAAAGGGAGTAATGGCCAGCTGGGGAGGAGAGATGTGGCTCTCCTCAACCCTGCAGGCAGTCTCCCCCCTCTTCACCACCTCTACGGGGTGGCTTAGCCCCTGAAACCAGCCGGCTCGGGGTGCTCCAGCGGCGAACACGGATCGAAGCCTGGAGAGATGAGGTTTCGGTCTGCTGCCGAAGAAGCTCAAACCGGAAGACCTACTGGTACCTTCTTTCATATGCGGTGGTTGTGCCCCAAAGTTAAAAATTTTTGGAATAAAATTAGAATCTGGCTACAAGAAATAACAAATGAAAAAATAGAACTTCAACTGGAAATGTTCTTATTAGGAATAATTGGAGGCAAATATAAAGAAATGAATATCTCATAATAAATCAATATTAGGAATAAAGGCAAATATAAAAAGATATTGAATATCTCATAATACACATTCTGACAGCAGCGAGATTAGCCTACGCTCAAAATTGGAAATTGGAGGATAATCCCACGGATACTATGTTGATTAAAAAAATTATGGATTGTGCGGAAATGAATATGCTTATCATGGAGTTACAAGTGAAAGAAAAAAAAGAATTTTATATAGTGTGGGAGAAATTGTATGTTTGGATAGACAGCAGGGATAACAGGTAAAGTATAAGATAAATATAAATAATGTAGATATGTAGATATGAATAAGGGAAGATGGGGAAAACTGATGCTACAACAAATTGCAAAAATTATAAACATGATTTGTGGTTTTTTTAAATTTTGTAAAAGTTTAATAAAAATTATTTTTTAAAAAATTAAAAAACTGAAATTTTGGACTCAATTGTCATCAGTCAATGACTAGTGTAGTGATCTAGGGCCTTCTCTCTTCTTCCTACATGAATGTTGTTTGCACAGAGCTATTGACCTGGTTTATACAACCTGCTGACGCAAAATGTACTTTGTTTTGTTACGTCTTTGCACATCCTGTCAACCTACTATTGTGGTTTTAAAGCCATGATTTATGGCTTAGCCTGTTGTGCAAACCCAGCCAGTTGCATTTATTCAGTGAATCATCATTGAAGAAAGCCTGGTTGTATTCAATGAACCTAACCCTTATCTGTGCTTTCCCAGCAAAAAACAAAATTACGGCACTCTGCTGCTCTAAAAGTTAGCCAAACATTTCTCATCATTCAAACGGTTCTCTGCTGCAGGGGGCTTGTATTATATTCATGATATTTGAATTTATTTTTTCTATTCATGTATATATCCCGGAGTGTCTGTGGCTTTAGAAGAATCTATTTTGTGGTAAATCTGTTCTCTGTATAGCATTGCCACTTGGATTATTTCTCTCTGAATTAAAAAAATAGAGAATTTTGGTGGATGATTATACTTTGATGGGCAAAAGGTCCGCCAGAGGTCAATGGGGTGTTTTTGGCCCCCTTGGGACTCTAGAATCAAATCGTATCCTTATGATTTATATTGACTGTTTCCTAGTATGGTTTGATTGGTTATTGTACCCTATTGACTATCATTAAGTGTTGTACCTTATAATTCTTGACTCTTGACGAATGTATCTTTTCTTTTATGTACACTGAGAGCATTTGCACCAAGACAAATTCCTTGTGTGTCCAATCACACTTGGCCAATAAAGAATTCTATTCTATTCTATTCTATTCTAGTCTATTCTAGTCTAGTCTAAATGGTTCCAAGATTCTCATAGGTGAATTGAAAACTATCAAAATAACTTGAATCAACAAGTGTCACCTTTTCAAAGGGACAAATACTATTGCACAATAAAGCCATAAGACACAATGTGGTGTTTTTTTTAAAGAAAGCAAAATGAAAAATTATTTTTAAACATCCAAATGTGCAAATTATGTCAAAATTCTATTCTGTAATTGGGCGTACTTTATAAACATGGGTCCTGTTTTTGTTTTTAAAAAATATCATTTTATTTTGAACCATGCTATCCCGTGGGGTATTTCAACAGAATAGTAGTCTCAAATTCAGATCCTGACACTAAGATTGGTTTTTTAAAAAATCCTGGCAACAAAAGAAAAGATTTGGCCTCACTATAGTGGGAAATGAAGCAAGTATAGTTGATTTAACTGCTTTAACACTTTGAGTGACCAAGAACTGTTTTTTTCTCCAACAGCCCAGATGGATATGTACAGATCTTCCAAAAAAAGTCTACTATTTGTCTTCACATTTTGAGAGGACAAGTTTCAATCTAGCTAATTTACTCTTGCACAATCCCTAACGTTTTTTGTTTTTTAATGTTACAGTGGCAGTTAGGGAACTGAAATTAGAAGCAGAAGAAGGCTAAAAAATGCCTTCCAGTTGTTCTAAATTCCTAAAAAAAAACTTCTTTGTAGAAACAACTTTTCCTGTCTTCTATGATTGTTTCAGGAAGAGCTGGAGAAGACAGCAGGATATCTGGGAAAAAGGCAGGACTGCTGGAGCAAACCTGACTATTGGAATGAGAGAACCACAAACCAAGAATATTCCAATATTTGAATGGCTGCCGCAGAGAGGAGGGGGGTCAGCCTCTTTTTTAAAACACCAGAAGTCAGGACAAGAAACAAGAGATGGAAACTAACCAAGGAGAGAAGCAACCTGGAATTCAGGAGAAACTTCTCAACAGTGAAAACAATCAACCAGTGGAAAAGCTTGCCTTCTGAAGTTATAGGTGCTTCATCACTGAAGGCTTTCAAAAAAAGACAAAACAACCATTTGTCTGAAATGGTATAAATCTCCTGCTTGAGAGGATTAGATTAGAAGAGCTCAAAGATCCTTTCCAGCTCTATTCTGATCGAAGAGAATTCGGGCCATTGCTCCAGGCTTCACAGGGATTAGGATTTGGCCTAGCATGGAATTCTTTGGAGTAAAAGCACCAAACTTGGTCTCCAGAAGAATTGGCGATTGCTTTTTTTTTTTTTTTACAGTCCCAATAGAACGTTTGTCTTGACCTACAAAGATCTTTTGAGCTTCCACACAGTTTCTTCCCACCATTGGCCAATACTTGGTACACAGCTGCTTGCTTAAGTAGGCTAGATACAGAAAGTGGTCCAACATGTTTCATATAACTCAAATAGCGATCTATTACAGCTGCAAGGCAGAGTAATGAAGCAGAGTTTAAGTTTGGGTGGACCATTTGATGGTGGGCCAAGAGGCCCAAAGACAAGTGGGTGGATAAAATAATATTTTCTCTAACAGTAACCCTCCAGAAATGTACTCCGTTTTGCCTAATTCCCTTAAGTTGCAATGAAAACGCAAACTCTTCCAATTGCCAAGAGTTTCTCAATGTTTATTCCAGTTCTGTTTCCTACCAGGCATCACCACTACAGTTCCTACGGTGAAGATTAAAATTCCATTCTACTTTTTCACACTGTCTTGTAACAGACGTGAAGAAGTCCTACACACTTCAGAGCGATCACATACGAGATATTGCTTAACAAGACAGGAAGGAAGGAAGGAAAGTTTAGCATTGATAGCTGTCTTTCAGTACACGAGGGGCTGTCACGAAAAACAAGGGGGTCAACTATTCTCCCAAATACCTGAGGCTAGGACAAGATGTAATGCGTGGAAGTTCGTTAAAGAGAGATCCAACCTACAACAAAGGAAACGATTTCCTGACAGTGAGAACAATCCATCAGTGGAATAGCTTGCCTTTCAGAATTGCAGGTGCTCCATCGCTGGAGGCTTGGACCAGGATGGTGCAAACTCTCCTTGCCTACAGTTAGGGGCTGGACCAAGGGTGGGATTCAAAAATCCCAGCAACCGGTTCGCTGCCCGGTTGCTTGGTAGGCGTGGCCATGGTGGGCATGGCCTACCGGAACGTCCTGTTTCCAGCTTCCGGTGGGCCTCCAGAGCCCCGGGAGGCCATTTTCACCCTCCCAAAGGTCCAGAGGCTCCTGCAGGCCTCTGGGAGGGTGAAAACAGCCTCGCCCTGCCTCTGGAGTCCCACCAGAAGCCAGAAATAGGCCCATTTTGCGACTTCTGGATTTTCCAGGAAGGCATTTTTCATCCTCCCAAGTGTCCGGAGGCCTCCCCCAGGGCGAAAACGGCCTCCACTGGGCTCTGGAGGCTCTCCGGAAGCCGGAAACAGGCCCGTTTCCGGACTTCCAGAAGGCCCATTTTTCCCCCTCCCAAAGCCTCCACATGGACCCTGCACTTACCTCCATCAAAAATGGGCCACGTGGAGACTCCTGAGAGGGGGGGGGCAGAGTTGGTTGAAATACCAGTTCGGTGAACCAGCTGTAACTTTAACATCCAGTTCTCCCAAACTGGTCCAAACCGGTAGAATCCCAGTCCTGGGTTGGACTAGAAGGGACTCCAAGGTCCCTTCTGTTCTAGTCCAATGGTTCTATGATTTTAGAGCCAAACCGCAGAAGATAGTAGATCATATCTGCAAGACAGTGATGACCAATAAATGGCAGCAAAGAAACAGAATTGCATGTGATTCTTTACTGCCATCTAATGGCCAGTGGAAGAGTCACAAGTAAGCTATGTGAGTCCTTCATGTTCGGAGTCATAAGATTCCATGGTGGGGTATTTAAAAATATCTCTTCAACAGAAATCAAATTACCATGTGCTTTTTATGGCTACACTACAGAGGATGATCTATGGCTTTCTAATCTAGTTGGACTTTGTCATCAACTGCATTTTTCTGTTTCTGAACCCTATAAATTTCTCCAATGAAATAGTTGAATCAAACAAGAGAAACTTTTCAATGAAAGAATCTCTCCTTAAAAATAAAATAAAATTGTAGGTGAAAGATGAAGAAACTAATATATATATAAATATACATGTGTGTGTCTCTGGGTTTGAGTGTGAATTTCCTTATTATAAAGAATGAAATTTTGATATTCAAATGTCCATTGATTATGAACAAAAGTCTTATTATATTTATTATGTTTCATGCTTGTTTGTCTATGAATCAAATCCTCGGAACAAAGTTAGAAGTATATTATTGATCATGTCTCCTATGTCTATTATTAGAAAGGCTGTTTCATTTTATATAGCAATCCATTCTTCAGTGGGGGCATGGATTCTTTTTTAAACAATTATTTCATTATTCCCTTAATTAAGTGCTTTTCTAACCTTCCTTTATCTGTTGCCTATGACAATAACAAGATGTGGTCTTAAGAAAATTAGTCAGATAAATACCGAGAAATTTATGACTTTAATTTTCAAATAGCAACTTCAGTGGAAGTATGCCCAACCCCTGAGTAGAACAAAATAATCATGAATGTTTGAACGCTGAGTTGTAATTTTGCAGAAAAGGTTATTTCTTTCAACCTTCCAGGCGTGTGCTAATAATGTGGTGCTCTGAGATTTTCCAGCGCCTCATGTTCCATAAAGGATGCAAACTCCCCCCCCCAACAAAACTTAATTAAGATGACATGAACAAGATGGTGTTCTGAAGTGTTTGCAGAGTTAGCAAAGAAGTCTATGGTGGCTAAGTGTTATATTCTGAATTGTAAGTTTCAGAATTGTAACTGGTTTGGCCCTTTTTAAAAAATAGTCCTCGCTGTCATATCTTTTTTATTTATAAGCATAATCCTCATGGCATGTCCCAAGATATGCTGATGACAATTGTTTCGGTGTTGTGTTGAAGCGTGATTTGGTTTCCCCAATTTTCTATTTCAGCCCTCCAGGTGATTAAACTGGAGGTCAAATATGGTACAGATGTTCAATTTTGGGGCCAGGTAGAAAGACTTATCTGGGCAGGAATTGTAAATCAATCTTGTTGAGAGGAGGTCTAAGCTAAGGGGAGGAGTGCAGCCACCATTTTGACTTTTTGATTTCCACCAGAGATGTTCACAGAGATCAGTGGGAACCCAGTGAGCAGGAAGTGCTATTGCTGTTTTATGATCTGCAGCGTGGAGTAAGTTCAAAATCAATGCATGCCAACCTCTAGGAATTTTTATTGGCTTCTTAGCTATTTTTCCTCATGCAAATGGATAGAATCTTTCAGTAAGAATTTTCTAATCTCCATGACATAAATTCTTGATTCTTTCTAAATTGCAGATAAAGCAAAGAAGTCGCCCAGAAAGGAACTTGACTTTCCATAGAGATTCTCGGTCACCCAGGTCGTGGTTGCCCCAATGGTGCTTTTTCAGGAGGCAACTGGACTTTCTTGGTTTTTTCTTTGAAGACATTTCGCTTCTCCCCCAAGAAGCTTCTTCAGCTCTGACTGGATGATGGGGACTGGAAGGATTTATATTCCTTGCAGACAGCTGGTCATTTGCATCCTTTTAGAGGGTCTTTGAGGCCAATTGGAGGTTTATCTGTGTCCTCAGGGTCCCCTGAGTGGTATTCCTGATTCCTTGTAGTCTGCATTTTTCCCCCTCTGGAAATCCATTCCTACTCCCACACCATTCAAAGAGCATCCTGTCAGAGCTGAAGAAGCTTCTTGGAAGAGAAGCGAAATGTCTCCAAAGAAAAAACCAAGAAAGTCCAGTTACCTCCTGAAAAAGCACCACTGGGACAACCATGTCCTGAATGACTGAGAATCTCTACAGACTTTTAGCTCTACCATTTGGGATGAACATCCATTGAATGGTGTGGGGGTAGGAATGGCTTTCCAAAGGGGAAAAAAATGCAGACTACAGGAACCATTAGCACTTCTCAGGTAACCCTGAGGACAGAGGTAAACCCCCAAGTGGCCTCAATGACCCTCTAATAGGATGCAAATGGCCAGCTGTCTGCAAGGAATATAAATCCTTCCATTCCCCACTATCCTGTCAGAGCTGAAGAAGCTTCTTAGATGACAAGTGAAACGTCTTCGAAATAAAAACACGAAAGTCCAGTTGCCTCCTGAAAAAGTACCTTTGGTGAAAAAAAAATGAAAATAGAATGGAATAGAATTCTTTATTGGCCAAGTGTGATTGAACACATAAGGAATTTGTCTTGGTGCAAATACCCTCAGTATACATAAAAGAAAAGATACATTCGTCAAGAGAGCAGATGGTCTCGTGAGTATGAAATCCATAGTGAATTGCAAATAATAATAATAAAGAATAAAGAAACCATTAGAGAGCATTTCATTGAGGCAGCCATCGGCGCCATTTTGGATCTGAAAAAGGAAAGATTCTTTGTTTTCCCTTTCCAAGTTCAGTTTAATTCAAACATATATTTCTCTTCAATAACCATCAACTGTAGAGTTGTAATTGCAGGAATGTTCCAATCTCGGATGGCAAACCTCAGATAAAGAATGTTTCCAAGCAAATACAACTCAGGTAAACAAAGTCACTAATCTATGGATAAAGGAGGATTAGAGAGGGGAAGTAGACATATGTTAGACTTTAACTAGAGATAATTAATTGTATGGATTACTGTACTAAACAGTAACGAAAGTTAAGCAGTAACCAAAGTTAACCAATGATGGAGGATAACTAAAAATGTATATAAATGCAAGACTATACTCCAATAAAGATAATCATAATTCAGTTGTTCATGATCAAACAATTCGACTGCCTTGTCATTACAACAATCAACTCCAGCAATACGTATACAATATGTGCAGGTGTGGGATTCAAATTTTTAACAACCGGTTCTGTGGGTGTGGCTTAGTTGATGGGCGTGGTTGGTGGTCATGTGAGTGGGTGGACGTGGCTTGGTGGTCATGTTATTGGCTGGGCGTGGCCAACTCAACATCACTCACATCGAGGCACGCATCTCCTCGGCTGGCCACTCATGACTGTGAGGATGCTGCAACAGTCGTAAGTGTGAAAAATGGCCATAAGCCACTTTTTTCAGTGCCATTGTAACTTTGAATGGTCACTCCACTCAAACAAAGTACCAGCAAAGGAGGGGGGAAAAACTCCAGAGAAGTTCCTGAGACAGGAAGTCTAGTCTTGCCAAGAATGTAATAAGGGTTAATGGAGAGGCAGTTTCTGTAAGCAACACCAGAATGTTTCCTTCCTGCCTTCCTTACAGGATTAGGCCAGTAATTTTTTCTAACAACCGGTTCTCCGAACTGCTTAGAATGTTAACAACCAGTTCTAGCGAATAGGTGCAAACTGGTAGAATCCCACCCCTGAATACGTGGGAGTGGAGGCAGAGGTGGTATTCAGCAGGTTCTGATCAGTTCTGGAGAACCGGTAGCAGAAATTTTGAGTTCGGAGAACCAGCAAATACCACCTCTGACTAGAGATTTTACAGTATCCTTCCCCTGCCACACCCACCAAGCCACGCCCACAGAACCAGTAGTAAAAAAAATTGAATCCCACTACTGAGTAGAGGGAATCGTAAATTGCCTGGATAAATTGCCTGGATAATGTCTGATTAGGAAAACTAGTATAGTAGGAAGGATTGATTCTATTGACTACCAATTATTGGTTTGTCTGAAAAGGAGACAAAAAAATCTGTTTCATATTTCATCACGCAATGTATTCTGTTTATTCCTCACAATAACAAAGAAAACTTTTGCTTATAAAATGGGAATTCCAAAAGTTTCCAAATCCTCAAATAACTCTTCCTGAAGGCTTAAGTGTTTCCACATTTTGTTGTGAGACAGGGAACAAATTACATTAAAAGGACTACTTTAGAGAAATTGCTATATTTTAATTTTATTATTTATGTGTTCCAAATATTTTTCCTGTTGCCTTTTGAGACATCTGATCAAGCCAACCAGAAAAACATTCAGAAGAACTGCAAGGATTAAGATAAAATAAAATGGATGTTCCCTTTACTTAAAAGTGGAGTAGATCCGCTGGTTTTTAAGAGCCTTGTAAAAACATTCTGAATCTGGGGGATCTACAAGGCATCTGCCATCTTGCCTGGTTTGAAACAGGCACACAGCAACTCTGGATGGAAGTTTGTTTATAGCTGCACAGATACTGGATGTACTGTCTGGTTCTAGATCTAGAAATCTATGTTACTTGGGCTGCGAAACCCCCTCTTTTTTTGTGAGAGGCCCTTGTGTACTGAAAGATAGCTATCAATGTTCAAATCTAACCCAGTCTTTAGGATTAAAAAGAATAGAATAGAATACGGTAGAGTAGAGTAGAGTAGAGTAGAGTAGAGTAGAGTAGAGCAGAGCAGAGCAGAGCAGAGCAGAGCAGAGCAGACTCGACTCCATTAAAATAGAATGGAATAGAATAGAGTAGACTCGACTCGACTCAAACAGAATGGAATAGAATAGAAGAATAGAATGGAATGGAATGGAATAGAGTAGATTTGACTCAACTCGACTCAACTCAAATAGAATGGAATGGAATGGAATGGAATGGAATGGAATGGAATAGAATAGAATAGAATAGAATAGAATAGAATAGAATAGAATGGAATGGAATGGAATGGAATGGAATGGAATGGAATGGAGTGGAGTGGAGTGGAGTGGAGTGGAGTGGAGTGGAGTGGAGTAGAGTGGAGTAGAGTAGAGTAGAACAGAACAGAACAGAACAGAACAGAACAGAACAGAATAACAAGAGTTGGAAGGGACCTTGGAGGTCTTCTAGTCCAACCCCCTGCTTAGGCAGAAAACCCTACACCACTTCAGATAAATGGTTGCCCAATCTCTTCTTAAAAACCTCCAGTGTCCCAGAAGCTTCATATCACACAATAAAGCACATACCAAATTCAATAATAGTAACTTCTTCTAAGAAAATTCCTCCTGGAAATTTTTTTCAAAGTTATCATCAAAATTCAAGGTCGAATATTTTCTGCATTCATAGAAAACTTTAGGTCCCTGCCGGAGTGATGGGTGCACTTTCAGATGTGAAAGGCAAGACTGAGGAGAGATCTACAAGTTGGCACCAATGTTGATGGGCATAATCACTCGCTGACATTTTTCTGAATTCTTTGGGTAAGTAAAGGGGGAGAATTCCAAGGGTGTTTCTGCAAAACAGGGGGTAGGATTTCTTAACTCTTACCTTCCTGTGAGAAGGTTGAAGTGTGGGAGTGCCTTTGTTTTCTGTAAAATGCTTTGCTGCCTTCTGGAGGATTTTGTTATAAATGGAAGAGGTTCAGGAGAGGAGCCTGCATAATTTATGATTGAGTGCAACAATGTGCAAACTCAACTAAGCGGGAAGCGCAACAAACCCACAATGAAACAAGGCATGTTGGCTGTGAATGAGATTACTCAGGGCGATGCATCATTCCTTTGTGGATCTGCTACATGGCTTGGCATCGCTGCTTTCTGCATTCCCCCCCTTTCCCAAAGTCTTGTAAGCAGTGGTGTGGTTCAAATTTTTTTTACTACCGGTTCTGTGGGCATGGCTTGGTGGGCATGGAAGGGGAAGGTTACTGCCACCTCCCCATTCCCTCCACACCCCACTAACCTGCTTTCCAGCTCCATTCTCCTGTGCAGGGCAACAAAAGAAAACCCAGCTGATCAGCTGGGACTTGGGAGGCAGAGAATAGAGAATAGAATAGAGAATAGAATAGAATTAGAATTAGAATTAGAATTAGAATTAGAATTAGAATTAGAATTAGAATTAGAATTAGAATTAGAATTAGAATTAGAATTAGAATTAGAATGGAATGGAATGGAATGGAATGGAATGGAATGGAATGGAATAGAAATAGAATAGAATCGACTGAAAAAGTAGAATAGAATAGAGTAGACTCGACTCGACTTGACTCAAACACCACCTCTGATTCTATTCTATTCTATTCTATTCTATTCTATTCTATTCTATTCTATTCTATTCTATTCTATTCTATATGGGGCCTTATGGGAAATAAATGCATCAAGGACTACCTGTGTATTAGGGGACTACCTGTGTATTGTGTATTAGAATTAGCTATTATTAGAATTCCGGTTTACCTAAGATTATATTCGTAGATTAAAAGGAGTAAAATATGCAATAGTCACCAGACCAAAGATCTAAAGTTTCTTTTGTTGAATAAAGCTGGAGCAATGCCATTCCCTAGCTAAATGGGCAGAACTGGCAAAATGCATGCAACCCTAGACTCTATCTTCAGTTGCTCAACACCATTTGAAGTTAAGCTGGACCTTGCCAGACATACATACAAGTTAGGTGAGGATTTAGAAAACAAAGGTACTTTATAATGGAAACAAACACATTGAGGAATAAAAGCTTGCATCCTGCCTCTCACAGTGGTGGGATTCAAAATTTTTTACTACCAGTTCTGTGGATGTGGCTTGGTGGGCATGGCAGGGGAAGGATACTGCAAAATCCCCATTCCCTCCCTACCTGATTTCCAGCTCCGTTCTGTTCTTCTCTTCTCTTCTCTTCTCTTCTCTTCTCTTCTCTTCTCTTCTCTTCTCTTCTCTTCTATTCCATTCCATTCCATTCTATTCCATTCCAATTATGCTAAACCATGGTTCCTTCAATCATGCTTTGTTGATCAACACGCAGTTTGCTAGACTTGCACGACATGCTAAATCATAAATTATGGTTTATGTCCTTGGGATCTAGTTTATGAGTCTGTATAAACTGTTGAACCAAAGCCAGACAACATTATGATTTAATGGGTCATTCTGAACCCAGCCAACATTTGTGTTGTGATAGTCCATATTTAGACTATCATAATGTCAACTCAAATGCCATGATTGATGTATACAGGAGCACAAAGGTGTAATTGCTGCCTACGTTGTCACCACAGTGTTGGAATCGTGGTTGGAAACATCTAGCTTTGACCACGAAGCTCCCAGGGTCTCTTTCGCTCAGTCGACTTCACAAAGTTATTGTGGAATTGAAATTAGAGGACAAACTTTTATATGCTGGTTTTGCTCTCAGGGTAGAAATGGAGTAAGAAATGGAACAAATTATACATCTCTCACACATATACACATACTAGCTGGATACCCGCGCTTCACTACAAAACCCTGTGATCGGGCTTAGGGGAGGAAAATAAGGGGGTGGGGGAATTCTGCCTCTGCCTACCAGCATCCATTGGTATTCATCTGGTTAGCGTCCTGTCAGTATGTGAGAGTGTTTAGGGCTGTTTGGAAATTGAAACAGTATTTGCCATGGGAGCAAGGAGCCTAGGTGTGGCTTAGCTCAACTGTTCTGTACTAAAGCTGCTTGCTGCTGTGAAACTAAAACTGGAACTGAAACTCCTCTCCTCTGCTTGTGTTTTGCATTTGGAACAGATTTCTTTTCAGCTGGGGAGGGGAAGTAGAACTCCTTAGCACCAGAGCGTGTTAATAATAATATACAAAATACTAATGCTCAGATGGTCATTTCGAAAAATCCTTTCTTAGTGAGCACCTAGAAGCCAAGAGGAACATATGTCTCAAATTTCAAGTTCGTAGGCTTTATGGTTCTGGAGATTTTGTGATGATGCGTGAGTGGTATTTCACTTTAATATATTGTTGGAAGAAATATCCTTCTGGCTTCAGTTTCAAGTGGGGAAGAATGACACTGGAAACATGGTGACTGCTTGGAAAGATGGCTTATTGATGAACAGGATGGGTTCCTGGGCAGAAAAAAAAAAGCCAGAGACGCTGAGAGTCCCATGGTGTTATGCCCTCTGTTGGGGTTTGAATTTGAGCTTGTATTCTGATTGGTTGTCAGACTCCCATGGGGCCATGCAGGGGCAACTCTGTAGGCTGTCCTGAGTCCCAGGCTTGGTTGAGCCTTGCTGGATGATGATGTAATGAAAGGGCTTTGGGCAATTCCCGTTATGGCTCTACCTGGAGTAGATCTCTGTTATGTAAAATAGACTGGCCCAGGCCAGAGTAATGGCCCATTAGCAAAGGTGGGGGGCTGAGTTTCTGCCTCTCTGAGTTTCTACTTTTCTTTTGAGGGGAAATATTCTGCCTAAATATTTAGTATATCCTAAAATATTTCATTTTCCTAGGAGAGGGGTGGGTTTTAACTTCCACCAATATATAGATATAAGCTTGGCTGAAGTTTAATGACCTGGACACACTTCTTCAAAGCAAACTCCTTTGAACTTTGTAATGAATGCATTTCTGATGGGAGGGTCTGTTGAAAAGAAAAATTAGTGGCATTGTTTGTGTCAAAAAAATGATTCATAGTTACAGAGGAAGGAAAAGCTTATTTTGGAGTCATTTTGTGTTCTTGTTGTCATCCAATTAATTGGGCTAATTATATACATTTCACATGGATCTTTAGGAGTGGTGTACCTGGAGTGACACTGGAGTTAGAACTATCATTTCAAGTATAGTTGTCAGATTTGTTTCTGTGTTTATTTATTTATTTATTTATTTATTGCTCTCATCTGGTTGACTATGTCTGAATTTGGTTTGATTTGGTTTGCTTTGTTTTTTATATTAATTTTTGTGTTTTGTTCGCCACTCAAAGTTGTTTGGAACTCAGTGTCATCGAATTAAATAAATGAATAAATAATCATTGTATTTCCTCCCCTCAACTGATATTTAAATGCATCTTTAAAGGATCCACTTTTATAAAGCAGAAGAACAACATACTGATTTTTTTTTCCCCAGACAGTCTAATGGATGCTTGGAATGTTTTTAAGACATATTCACAGCTGCATTGTTGTGTAAGCTTCATGGAAATTAAGCAATAAAGTGTTGAAAATGAAGCTGAAGAACTTTTGAGTATACATAAAAGACAAATACTGTTATTATATCAAGATTAGGTCTGCTAACCTGGAACTTAGCTCCTGTTATGCATCTGATATATAATGTTAACCAAGACTCATAAAATGGAAATTATTTGTATATATCATAACTTATTGGCCTCTCAGCCACAGTAGTTTAGTCTCATTTTTATTATTAAAGACCAAAATTTTTATATAACTTTGGCTTTATCTTTATCTCAAGTGACTTTACTACTATCTTACATCTAGCAAAAGATTGCCAATGAGTATCCTGAGTGGCAAAACTTTTTTTCTTTTTCTTTCTTTCTTTCTTTCTTTCTTTCTTTCTTTCTTTCTTTCTTTCTTTCTTTCTTTCTTTCTTTCTTTCTTTCTTTCTTTCTCTTCCCCCCTCTCTCTTTCTCTCTCTCCTTCCTTTCTTCTTCCCTCCCTCCCTCCCACTCTCTCTCTATCTCTTTCTCTCTCTCTCTCTCATTTTATTAAAGATTTGTAGACTTTTTTTTTAATAAGGCTGCTATTGTGAAAGCTTTTGTCTGAATTCTTCATTAAATGCGAAGCACTGGATTGTTAATTAGTGCATCAGATTTACATTTTAAAAACCTGGAATTATTAGAAAAGGCTCTGTGGGACATAGACAAAGCCTTCATTACAAGGAAGCATTGGAGTCTAAGTGTAATATGGACTTCCTTTTCTATTAGTTGTATTACAAGTGGAAGATAAAAGGAATCATCTTATATTTAATTTGATGGTGGAAACATTACTTTATAGGGCGTTCTGAGCTTAAAAGCAATTGGAGGTGAAGACCAAGTGCTACTGTATGCTAATAATATATTAGTTATTATTAAGAATTAAAAACATAGCTGGTTGGAGAATTCTGGAAGTTGAAGTCCACAAGTCTTAAAGTTGCCAAGTTTGGAGACCTCTGATTTAAAGCATTGCAAAATAATTTTTTTAAAAATTGTACGGGGCAGCAAAATCCCAGACGAGTGAGTCAGTGCAGTGGCCTGCAACCTTTTGGGCATCAGGGACTGTGGAGAAGGGTTTTTCCACAGACCTGAGGGGGTTTGGTTTTGTGTGCTGCCTGCATCCCACGGAGGTGGCTTCAGTTGTTTGCGTGGCCCAGTTTCTGGCATGCAGCAGCCCAGTGCTGGTCTATGGACTGGGGGTTGGGTTGGGGACCCCTGAGTTAGAGCCCTCAAAACTTTTTTGATTGTTCTAGAGCATATCTCTGGATTTTTGCACTTCGAATCCGGTAGTTCTAACTGAGGTGCTGGACCATAAAGGCCTGTGAACTATTGGTCACAAAAAGGAATACCACAAAGTGTTGGAGGAATGTGTGTTCTTATATAATTCATCTATTTCACAGGCAAGAGTGAAAGGCCGCAAGTCTTCCGCTGCTTATTCAGTGACAGGCTTATCAGTATTATGGATGGTTGAGAAGGCATGCTCCCTCCCTCGGGGACTGTATTTCTGTGTTTCCGGGGGATAATGAGGGCTGTCTTAGTGGGAATTCTTGGCAGCCATATAAACTCAAGCTAAAAGTCCAGTGATTCTTCTTGGAAGGAAGTTGGGACTATAAATTACGTACAAATGTAAGTAGGTCACGCAGATAAGTCTGTTGTTGTGAAAGGAGGCCTCTCCAGAAGAATGTTTGATACAACGCATCTGTCGCCCATTGCAACCTCTACCGAATTTTGCGAAGCTCACCCACTCATATTTTAAGTCAGTACTACGGCATTATGGGAAATCCTACTTGAATTATCTGGTTCCACTGATAGAAAGCTCAACATCTCCTTTCCGTGGCTGGCTTCTTTCTACTTGGCAAGGACTCTGGAATCAAATTGATAGGAGGGTTGTTGGGTTGCTGTTATTCTTTGAAGAATAAGAAAATAACTCAAGGTTCCATATTATTATTTATGTAGCGCATGGGCATATCATACTGTTGTGGTTCGCCGGCAGCCTGTGCAGATGGCAGAAGAGTTGAACAGTGGGGAAGAACAGGGGCCAATCCAGGAGTCTGGAGAGGACTCAGACGAGGGTCCTACATCCGATGCAGATATGGGGCCAGGACCATCTGAGAGTTGTGTGCTGACTCTGGCACCTCCGGAGCCTGGCAGCAGCGAGGTAGAGGACCCAGGTGAGCCTATTCCCAGTGTGCATGTTCGCAGAGCTGCCCGAAGGCAAGAGCAGCTGAGACAAAAGGGGTGACTCAGGAGTAAGGCTTGGAGATGATTGCCTCTCCCATAAGGTACAAAGGAAGTGCAATGGTAGAGAAACCTTTGCAGGAAGCAACGTTGTTCGCTGTGATCGGATTAAACCTTGAAGCTCTGTGTGGACTTTGTACTTCGGTTGGTTTTTTACAGTTAATTTGGCCCTTTAGTTATTGGCAGCAATTCAAAGGAGAGAAAGGTGGGTGCTTATCTCAAGGAACTGTTTGGGACTCATTATGGGCTGGGAATGAACATAATTCCCAGCGATGAAATAAAACAAGAGTTGTTTGGACTAAGCATGTGCTTAATTACAGTCTTGGGAAGCCTTGGTCAGAACATATACATGGAGTAGTAATTTATTTGAATGTTTCACAGATCAGTAAAGCACAATTAAAATATAAATGTTAAAAAGAGCCAATGTCTAGGCCATCTAACCATTGAAGTGCAGCATCATTGATATTAAAAAATATCAGATACTGGACTGGTATATGGCCTCAGCTTAGAGCTGGTCACAATATGATCTACAGTTGGATGTGGTCACACCGAGGAGAAGATATTAGGCCCCATTTATACAATGACTCCCGGCAGACGTTGTGTGAGCTGTGAATCCTATTCAGGATTGTCTATTGCTGGCATGGTAGTTCAAAAACCTGGCACCTTTTTTTGTGCAGTCATTGATATGTCTTCCTATAAATGGGGTGTCATGCCCCTGTCGGAATCTGATTTGGAGGGGGAGGCCAAACAGCTGACAGGGAGTAGGAGTGTGGCTCCATTGGCTGTGGAAGAAACTGGGGAAGGGCAAAGTCCGGCTGGGCAGAACAGGGGAGAGGTAGAGCAAGGGAGAGGGAATTCAGAGGAAGACTCAGGGCCACCCCCCTCTTTATCCTAGGGCATGCAGGGAGGAACGGAAAAGGGAGCAATGTAAGTTGCATGGCTTATGGGGGAAGAAAGGGCCCTGATTCCCTTCATTAGCTGCAGCTGGGAACACAGTGTTTCAAAAGGGAAGCTGCGCACAGCAAGCTGTTGGGAGCAAATCATGAATTTATCTGATCTCGTCGTGACTTATCTGTGTTCCTGGCGTCTTCCCAACAATGGGAGTTTTGCCATGCTTTCAAGTCTGACAGTCCTTCTCCTGTCCTGTCAAGATAATTACTGTAGCTTGGTTTGTTTGGATTTTTTAGTTACAGTTTGTGTGTACCTTGTTTTGGACTGAATTTTCTCCAGTTAAAGGCTGTTCCTGGGAGAGTTTTTTCCCAGCCAAAGGTAACCTGAACACTGGAGGCAAAGTTGGAGATAATAAAGGGACTCTTACTGCTTATCTGACTGTGTTGCCTTCATGCCACTCCCTGGGTCATCACATTGGGTGTTCAGTGGCCCATTTGGCTTTCCATCAGGAATTGATGTTAAAGTTGTTGGGCAGATGATGTGCCAGTGGGGTGTTCCTCTTTCTGCTGATAAATGAGGAAGGTTCATACTTTTTCAGTATTCTCTAACTACTGCATCTTGCCTCCATAAAGCTGTCAGTGCTATCTGGCTCAGAACTGGAAACCAGACAAGTCAGAGTGGGTTTAATACATCTGCTTATAATCCTCATGGTGTCATTGAGTCTGGCATCTAACTTACTAGGATGGCAGCTGTTAAGCCATATGGGGGCATAACATTCAACGTTCCATAAAAATCTATTCAATAAAAATGTGGAGAGGGAAAAATCTTTCATTCAATGTGCAGACGACAGTAATGAGGCCTTACTCAATTTTTAACAGGACCTCACAGATGCTATATAGGAGTTGCCTCCTGAATTTCAGAAGAACATTCTTGACCAGGGATTAGACTACATTGAAACGGCCTGCCTTCAGTGCAGGGGTGGGATTCTAACGGTTCGGTCAGGTTCAGGCAAACCGGTAACTCCAAAGATCAGCTGTGAGTGAACTGGTTCACTCCGACAATCAGCTGTTGGACCCACCTTCCTGCCCCGGCTCTAATCTGTGCTTTATTTCTGCGTTTTCCAGCTCAGCTGATTCATGTGGCACAGCGGATTGCCACACATCAGCTGTTTTGCACACAGGGCTTGCAGCAGAAGATGTTGTGGTTCGCTGGCACCTTGTGCAGACGGCAGCAGAATCAGACAGTGGGGAAGAACAGGGACCAGTCTGGGAGTCTGGGGAGGACTCGAACGAGGGTCCTGCATCCAAGGCAGAGATGGGGCCAGGACCACTGGGAGTTATGTGCTGACTCCAGAGCCTCCGGAGTCTGGCAGCAGTGAGGTAGAGGAACAAGGGGAGCCTGTTCCCAATGCACAGAGCTGCTAGAACAGGGGTGGGCAAACTACGGCCCGCTGGCCACATCCGGCCCGTTGGTCTGTCTAATCCGGCCCACCTCTGAAAAAAATCGCTGGGTGTGGTGTATTGCCCTGCGCCACATGGCCCCCAAAGCTGCAAAACAGTGCGGAGCGCTCTCGGGAGTAGGAAAGAAAAGAAGAGAGGCACACAACGCCAGCGCCTGCCCGGCCGATGCCTCCGTCGAAGGCGGCGGGAGCAACAGACGGGACAGCCAGCGGCGAAGTTTCCTAACTCGCCTCTCCATCCCTGGCTGGCGTGCGTCTCCCGCACGAGGCACTTTCCCGGGCGCCAGGAGGAACACGCTCTGACTATTATTTGCGGGTCCTCTCCCTGCGCTTCCTTCCCCCCCCCTCCCCTCCCCTCCCGCCCAATATGGCAAAGGTTCAGGTGAACAACGTCGTGGTCCTGGACAACCCTTCGCCTTTCTACAACCCCTTCCAGTTCAAAATCACCTTCGAGTGCATAGAGCAGGGGTCCCCAACCACCGGGCCCCGGACTGGTACCGGTCCATGGATCACTTTGTACCGGGCCGCAAAGAAATAAAAATTAAAAATAAAATAAAAATGGCGGCTTTCTTCGCCTTTGGTGAATGCTGCTGGGATCAGGGATCAAGAACACAAAGGAGAGAAGGGGAGGGAGGAAGCAACCAAAGCCTGTCCTGCTCTCCGGCTCAGCGGCTTCAGTTTCCTCCCGCCTCGTTCCTCTCTCAGTCGCTCTCTCGCTCCTCCACCAGCCCAGGAAGAAACTGCTTCAAAGAAGCCAGCAGGGTGGCTTCCTGTCGGCGCAGCTCCTCTGAAGCGCCCGTTCACCCCCACCCAGCCGCCCGTGGTTTAATGCAGTGCTCCGTTCTGCCTGCCTGCCTTCGTTTCTGGTTGTTTCGGAGCAGCTTTGGCTGAGAATAATAACTATTCGCCTCTTTTTCTCAGCCGCCTCTTATTCTTATATATAATTTGCTGCATTTTATAATGGGCCCTTTATAATGGCCTTTTATAAAATTGGTTCGGCCCTCGAACGCAGATCTGATTTTCCATGTGGCCCCCGACAGAAATTAATTGCCCACCCCTGTGCTAGAAGGCAAGAGCAGCTGAGACAAAAGGGGTTACTCGGGAGTAAGGCTTGGAGTTGATTGCCCCTCCCATAAGATATAAAGGAGGTGCAAAGGTAGAGAAACCTTTTCAGAAAGCAAAGTCATTCGCTTTGTTCGGATTAAACCTTGAAACTCTGTGTGGCCTTTGTACTTTGGTTGGTCTTTTACAGTTAATTTGGCACTTTAGTTGTTGGCAGCAATTCAAAGGAGAGAAAGGTGGGTGCTTATCTTGAGGGACTGTTTGAGACTCATTACAGGCTGGGAATGCACATAATTCTCAGCATTGAAATAAAACGAGAGTCGTGTGCGTAATTACGGTCTCAGGAAGCCTTGGTCAGAACAGAAGATAAGTTGCAAATGCTGCACACACGTGCAAAGCACATGTTTGGCGTGCACACATGCAAAGCACGTGCTCACCGAACTGGTTGTTACACCGATTGAATCCCATCCCTGCTTCAGTGGATGGCATTGAGCTTTTCTACCCTCTGAGGAATTTGATGGCCACAAAGGTAATGTAAATGTATAACGATAATGGTAAGGTAAAGTTAGGTTAGGTTAAGTTAGGTTGATCCAATAAGAGGTTTCTGGCATGGTCACCACAATGTAAAAACGGTGTTGAGACTCTGGAAAGGGTGCAGAGAAGAGCAACAAAGATGATTACGGGACTGGAGGCTAAAACATATAAAGGACAGTGGCTGGAATTTGGTATATCTAGTTGAATGAAAAGAAGGACTAGGGGTGACATGATAGCAGTCTTGCAATATCTTAGGGGCTGCCACAAAGAAGAGGGAGTCAAGCTATTCTCCAAAGCACCTGAGGGCAGGACAAGAAGCAATGGGTGGAAACTGATCAAGGAGAGAAGCAACTTAGAACTAAGGAGAAATTTCCTGACAGTTAGAACAATTAATCAGTGGAACAACTTGCCTCCAGAAGTTTTAAACAAGAGATTGGGCAATCCTTTTGTCTGAAATGGTATAGGGTTTCCTGCCTGAGCAAGGGGTTGGACTAGAAGACCCCCAAGGTCCCTTTCATCTCTGTTATGTTGTTATTCTGTTATGTTCAAGGAAGCTTTTGATACACCAAGTAAGTATCTCTGTACATTTAATCTTGATTTCTCTATTCTGAACTATTTTCCAAATCCTGCTTTGTTAGTGGTTAGGTGGAGACAATCTGAACCTATATATTTTTATATCCAATAATTTATAGGCTTATGTAGACAAATAATTTCAGCAAGTCTGCTATCTTTTTTTATGTATCCTTTTCCAGCAATCGCTACATTGTTTGTTATACAATAAATAAATCATGGTTATTGCAGAAATAAAATAATTGAAACCTAATATATTTTTGTTTATAGTGCTTAAGTTTATTATTTGGTCGAGGCTTGAGGGAGAATAAAGAACAATAAACAAAGGATGAGTTTACACAGACAAACCCCATTTTTAGCCAACTAAATTAGACAAATGTTCATAATTTTGCATACTTTTCTTTGCTTAAATTTAAGCCAGTTCCCCTGGCAGGAAAAAAAATGGAACATAAAAATACTTAAGCAGATCAGATTCCTCCACAGTTTTCCAGTCACCTCCAGTGACAGAAAGCTTGTTCAAACATAGAAAAAGAGATTATTTCTCAGACAGCTTTGTAGCTGATAGAGATGGACTATACTTCTGTCCTTGTATTGTTATTATCACAACATTATTTCATAATCGTGTGAACAAGGCACTATCCAGTTCCTTTGTCCTCTTGTTGGCTTTCACACTTGTACAAAAGAAGACACCTATCCACAAGACCAAACAAGTCTATTATTCTTCTCATCCTTACTTGTATCTGTCTCTTCCCACTTATGACTATAACCATGTTGCTTGTATCTTTACAATTTATATTGTTTTATTTGTCCCCTGGTATGATTTCATTGCTTATTAGTAACTTATGACTATCACTAAGTGTTGAATGTTATGATTCTTGATGAATGTATTTTATTTTTTCCTTATGCACACTGAGAGTATATGCACTAAAGACAAATTCCTTGTGTGTCCAATCACAATTAGCCAACAAAGAATTGAATTCTATTCCATTCTATTCTTCATTTCATTATTCTATTCTATTCTATTCTATTCTATTCTGTTCTGTTCTGTTCTGTTCTGTTCTGTTCTGTTCTGTTCTGTTCTGTTCTATTCTATTCTATTCTATTCTATTCTATTCTATTCTATTCTATTCTATTCTATTCTATTCTATTCTATTCTATTCTATTCTATTCTATTCTATTCTATTCCATTCCATTCCATTCCATTCCATTCTATTCTGTGATGGGATTCAAATTTTTTTACTACCGGTTCTGTGGGATTGGCTTGGTGGGCATTGCAATGGAAGGTTACTGTAAAATATCCATTCCCACCCCATTACTGGGGAAGATTACTGCAAAATCCCCATTCCCTCCCTACCCACTAACCTGCTTTCCAACTCGGTTCTCCTGTGCAGGGCAACAAAAGAAGACCCAGCTGATCAGCTGGGACTCGGGAGGCAGAGAATAGATGGGGTTGGCGATGCCAGTCAGAGGTGGTATTTGCCAGTTCTCCGAACTACTCAAAATTTCTGCTACTGGTTCTCCAGAACTGGTCAGAACCTGCTGAATATCACCTCTGATTCTATTCTATTCTTAATAAGGCCTTATGGGAGATAAATGCATCATTTTTTAATGTTATGTAAAAAAATAACTGTGTGCCAACCATTAGTTGAATATCTTAGCATCTCCCTGAGAAGACATTTAAGTATTAAATAATTTTGTATAACTGGATAATTTTTGAATTAATCATGCAGTCATTTTAAAACCAAAGGATATATTCCCTTTATTCTTAAATAGTCCTCAGCCTACACCCACATTTAGCACTGGAATTTGAGTTGTAATTTAGTGTGATCGTAGTTCGAGTCATCACGTGAGCAGATCTGATTTTGCAATGATTGTTACAGTAGTCATACAGTGAATCACTGCATGTGCTTGTTAGGCAAACCACATGGTTGTTCAGCAAATCCAGCTTCCAAAATGGACACCCCCCCCCCACACACAAAAAAAAACTAGCCAAAAAAAGGGTAACAAATCACAATCACATGAACTCAGGATGCTGGGCTAACAGAACAGGAAAACAGAGTTGGAAGGGACCTTGAGGGTCTTCTAATCTAAGCCCCTTCATGCAAGAGACCCTTTTCCCCTGAACACCATCCCTCTGCTAAACAAATAATTCCCTCAACACTGTCCCTCAACACATTTACAAAGTCTGCACTACTGTTACTATCAATCTTCTCATCACTCCTTATCACCCATCCCCTCCCACTTGTGACTGTAGGACTGTAACTTTGTCGCCTGTATCCTTACAATTTATACTGACTGTTTCCTAGTATAATTCGACTGCTTATTGTACCCTATGACTATTATTAAGTGTTGTACCTGATGATTCTTGACTCTTGACGAATGACTCTTTTCTTTTATGTACACTGAGAGCATTGGCACCAAGACAAATTCCTTGTGTGTCCAATCACGCTTGGCCAATAAAGAATTCTATTCTATTCTATTCTGTTCTGTTCTGTTCTGTTCTGCTCTGTTCTGCTCTGTTCAGTTCAATTCAGTTCAGTTCAGTTCTGTTCTGTTCTGTTCTGTTCTGTTCTATAAACTACAGTCTGGCCATTTATTTATTTTTTAAAGAGAAGCTTGCATTGGATTGGTCTTTAATAAACTTTTTCATTCAGTAAGGTAATTACAGTATTCAGTCCCCCACCCTCTGGGTTTCTTCTGAAGGTGATGTAGCAGTTCAGAGAAAGTAACCTTCAGAATCCTTGGATAATGTGAACTGCCAAGCCAGCCACCAAAGTCATACGCCTAAAGGCTAATCGGTTCTCTATTTCCATACTACTGTCATGTGAAAATAAATGATCTCAGTTGAAACGTTAACAATAATTTACTCAATAATTTACATTTCGAACCTCCTAATGGCCAAGGAACACGCATAAAGAGATCTGAAAGTGAAGATTTTGTCAGTCCTGGCCCATTACAGAGCCACGATATGCATAAAATACCTGCAATTCATTCAGGTGAGTGGGGAAAAGCAAACATGACCTGAGAATATGACACAAGGGCAGAGAAGGGGCATGAATGTGAATAATTTACACCTGTGCTAAACAATACAGGTTGTGCTTGCTACAGCTTGCCATTAGTCATGGCAACTTCCTGAAACTTATTGTCTCTAATCTACTGGATTAAAACCGACACCACCACTAAGCCGGCATGGTTGTTGATGACATCAGCCGGGGATGGTGGGTGTTGTAAAGCCTGGAAACAATTTGGAAAAGACTAAGAATTTCTTGTCTTTGGCTAGGAGCGAATGGGGTTGGTTTATTCATCTCACATTTACAATATTCAGGGACACGGTGGCTCAGTGGCTAAGACGCTGAGGTCGCCCAGAAAGGTCGGCAGTTTGGTGGTTTGAATCCCTAGCGCCGTGTAACGGAATGAACTCCCATTACTTGTCCCAGCTTCTGCTAACCTAGCAGTTCGAAAGCATGTAAAATGCAAGTAGAAAAATAGGGACTGCTTTGGTGGGAAGGTAACAGTGTTCCGTGCACCTTCAGCGTTTAATCATGCCAGCCACATGACCAGGGAGACGTCTTTGGACAGCGCTGGCTCTTCGGTTTTGTAACGGAGATGAGCACCGCCCCCTAGAGCTGGAAACGACTAGCGTATGTGCGAGGGGAATCTTTACCTTTATCTTACAATATTCATACAATGGCTTCCTCTCTTCACACTGTTTTTTCATTAGAGGAAAACAGTAAGCAGGAAAAACAGTGCCCAGAATGCTACAGCCCAAAGCTGGTTGCTTCTGCTTGCAAGTGAGCAAGCAATGGCTTGAAAGCAGAATTCATCAGAATGGCGTACCCAGGGGATGAGATGCAGCCATCTGGCTGTTAATCCTCTCTACCTGTACTCATATTACACTGGAAGAACACTCACAACTTTGATTGGCTGATTACTTACAAAGTTAAATGCCAAAGCTTTTCTCCAAGGTGCTTTTTCAAAAGGCAACTGGACTTTTTCCCTCCTTGGGGAAGAAAAAGAAGATGACTCAATTCTCCTCCAAGAAGCAGGATGGTGGGGGCAATGGAAGGGTGAATTCTGACAGGAGCAGGGTTGGAAGAATCATATTTCTTTGCAGTCATCTGGTTGTTAATCCTCCCTCTGAGAGCTCTTGAGGCCACTTCAGAGGTGGCATTCAGCAGGTTCTGACCAGTTCCGGAGAACCAGTAGTAGAAATTTTGAGTAGTTCAGAGAACCAGCAAATACCACCTCTGACTGGCCCCGCCCCCATCTCTTCTCTGCCTCCCATTGAGTCCCAGCTGATTGGCTGGGTCTTCTTTTGTTGCCCTGCACAGGAGAACGGAGCTGGAAAGCAGGTTAGTGGGGGGGGGAGGGAATAGGGATTTTGCAGTATCCTTCCCCTGCCACACCCACCAAGTCGCACCACACCCACCAAGCCATGCCATGCCACACCATGCCCACCAAGCCACGCCCACAGAACTGATAGTTAAAAAAAATTGAATCCCACCTTGCAGGTTTATCTGTGCCCTCAGGGTCACCTGAATCAGAGTGAGGATGGGGAAGGAAAGTTATTGGAACTGCTGACAGGAGAGAGGTCGTGTCTTATCCCTCTCCCTCCATTGACCGAGAGTGAGATCAGCCCTCACCATCCTGCCAGAACTGATGAAGCTCCTTGGAATAAGAAGTGAAACGTCTTCTTTTTCCTCAAGGGACCAAAAAAATACCCCAGTCCAGTTGCCTCTTGAAACAAAAAAAGTATCTTGGAGACGACAATGAGTTGGAGGACTGAGAACCTCCACAGATATTAAATGTCAAAGCGTCTTGAAATCTGGGACGGACATCAGAAACTAGTCACAAATATCAATACGTGATATTGTCTTAGGATGTCCTTATTGCAGGAAGTCCTTTGACATGGATCTTTTTTTTTTACCATTCTAATTTTTTAATACATTTTAAATAATACATTTTAAACTAAAGAAAATAAAAAAAAGAAAGAAAAAAAATATGATAACATTAAGAGAATAACAAATTAAACTCTATCATTAAATCTTAAGCATTTTACACATTCTCAATAATATTAAATGTTAAGATCTATCATTAAATCTTAAACATTTTAATATTTTAGTTTATTAAATCTTGTAATATTCCAATTGTCTATTTCAAAAACAAATACTACAATAATAAGTTTATAATAACATTGACACAATAGCCAATAAACTCTATATTTTAAACATTCCCTTTAATATTTTATTAAATCTTAAGGTCTATCATTATTAAGCATTTTGATATTTTAATATTTTATTAGTTCTTATAAAATTCTAACTTTCTATTTCTAATACAAGTACTACAATACTATCTTATGTACTTTTGCAGATTCTTTTTTTTTATAAATTATACATTACCCTTTGTCCCTAAAAAAAAAATTCTTTTTCCCATCTTGTTTTATACCTTTGTGGCTTTTTTCCCCCTTTTCCCTTCCTTTCTTATCCCACCTAGTCTTTTAACCCCCCCAACCTCCGCCTTTTAGCTTCCCCTCTTTGTTGTATTCCTCTTTTCTTTTGCTTTCTGGCATTGTATTGATTTTGCATCTCATTTTTCTCTTTCTTGGGTGTTTTTTTAGGTCTTAAGTCCTTCATTTTCCTTCCTCTCTTTCTCTTTTCTTTCTTAGTCAGATTTTTTAATTCATTAAAGATGGCTGCTGCTTCTTCTTCTTCTTCTTCTTCTTCTTCTTCTTCTTCTTCTTCTTCTTCTTCTTCTTCTTCTTCTTCTTCTTCTTCTTCTTCTTCTTCTTCTTCTTCTTCTTCTTCTTCTTCTTCTTCTTCTTCCTCCATTTGTTGTTGTATTTGCTGATAAGTAGCAAGCGCCATTTCTAAAAAGTGAAAGATATCTCCCAGAGAGTCCTTTCTTTCTTTCTTTCTTTATTTTTCCATATTCCTTTCTTAGTTCATCAATAGATAAAGCCATTATAAACCTTTCTTCTTCCTCTTTTTTTCCCCCCTCTTCTTCTTCTTAGAACAACCAAGATGTTTCAAAACTTAAAAGACAGTTCCCCAAAGTACCAGAGTCATCAAGCATCCAAACAGAGCAGAAAGTTCTTCCCTTTACACTTTCTCTTCCTGGGGTAATATCAGTTAAGAAAGGGGAAAAAAAACCCAATCTGTACTTTAAAGCCTTATTGCAGTTAACTTCTAGTCTCAAAGTCTTCAAGGCAGGTGCAAGATTTATCAGATCCCTGGAAACAGTTTAAAAGAATCCGGTGTCCTGATCCAACATATGGGTAGAAATTCAGGTTTTCTGCAGCTCCAAATAAAATCATTGAGCCATGCAAACCTCAGAGTGGTAGATCCCAAAGATGGCACCTGGGGCAAATCCACCCTGGGCAACCTGGTGGGATGGACAGAGTTAACTGGAGAGAGTTTATATAGTTTCCAATATTAAATTCCCTTTTTACGACCCTGTAATCCAGGGGTCTCCAAACTTGGCAACTTTAAGACTTATGGACTTCAACTCCCAGAATTATGATAGTTGAAGTCCACAAGGCTTAAAGTTGCCAAGTTTGGAGACCTCTGCTGTAATCCCTTAATGTGGGATAGAGTCGGGGCAAATGGATGGAGTTGAGGCATTTACTGGCTGGATGCCCTTCCTGACACCACACGGAGTTCACAGCAGATATTTTTTCTTTCCACCCTACAATGTATCTACCTAGAATTGAACTCTCAACTTTCTGAGTGGGAGGCAACCATATTCACCACTAGGCCACCAAGCCATTCTTCCAGCATGTTGCTCATATAGTTTCCAATATTAATATTGTAAAATATAACCTACATATAAAAGCACAATATAACATATACTCTGTTTCACATTCTTTTGCTTTTTTAAAAAAAAGGATTTAAAAATAACATGTTTTTTTTTCTGACCTTTGACATTGCTTAGAAAATCCATTGGCTTTAATTGGTCCTGTCCAAATTATATTCTCTTTTTCTCTCTCTTGATTTGGAGAAATCCAGAGGCTGGATATGACCCCCAATGAATAGAATACTTTATAGAATAGAATACTTTATTGGCCAAGTGTGATTGGACACACAAGGAATTTGTCTTGGTGTAAATACTCTCAGTATACATAAAGAGAAGGTACATTCATTAAGAATCAAGAATCATAACGTACAACACTTAATGATAGTCATTGGGTACAATAAGCAATCAAATCATACTAGGAAAACAGTCAATATAAATTGTAAGGATACAAGTGACAAAGTTACAGTCATACAGTCACAAGTGGGAAGGGATAGGTGATAAGGAGTGATGAGAAGATTAACAGTAATAGTAGTGCAGACTTTGTAAATAGTTGGACAGTGTTGTGGGAATTATTTGTTTAGCAGAGTGATGGCATTTGGGGAAAAACTATCCTTGTGTCTAGTTGTTCTGGTGTGCAGTGCTCTAGAATGTCGTTTTGAGGGAAGGAGTTGAAACAGTTTATGTCCGGGATGTGAGGGGTCTGTAAATATTTATTTACAGAATAAAATAAATATGAGAAAATTGCAGGTCTCGGGCTTCTGTAGCTTGCTTGTTCCTGCTTAAGAAAAATAAAAGAAATTGCTAGTGAGTAAGCTACAAGGAGAAGAAAGACATCAGCAGTACAAGCAGAGGAGAAGAATAATGTATTATTTTTTATTAATATGTAATGTTTACCTATTTCACTTTTTACAGTGGATTTCACTTGAAATTCTCCTGGTGGCTTCCAGGGGTTTGTTGAAGAAAATGAAAAGCATCTGTCTTCCATTGCAGAAACCACCATTGTGACAAGACCCAAGAATTCCAGGGACTGAGGGAATAGAAAACAAAAAGGAAAAATCCCAAAGGGCCTCATGTTGTTGACAGGTCTTGAGGGAAGCATCGTTACTCTGAAAAATCCTAATGATTTTTGCAATCCCAAATAAGCTTGAAATGTTATGCAAACAACAGGAAGCCATTACCATAGCTACTTGGGTAAAATATGATGAACAAGATGAAGATCGTTCTAAATTAGGATCGGTCACTTGACCTCATTTATATAACTGGTGGAACTCTGAGGTTCAACCATAGAGGTGAAGGAATTGGGTATGTCTAGCCTAATGGAAAAAAGGACTGCTGGTGACATGGTAGCACTGCTCTAATAGTTGAGGGGCTCCTACAAAGACAAGGGGGTCAAACTATTTTCCAAAGCACCAACAGGCAAGACAAGAAACAATGACTGGAAACTAACCAAGGAGAAAAGCAACCTAGAACTTCCTAATGGTGAGAGCAATTAACCTATGGAATGACTTGCTTTCAGAAGTTTTGGGCACTCCACCACTGAAGGTTTTCAAAAAGAGACTGGACAACCACTTGTCTGAAATGATATAGGGTTTCCTGCTTGCGTAGGGGGGTTGGACTAGAAGATCTTCGAGGTCCCTTCCAACTCTGTTATTTATTCTATGTTCCAATTCTATCAAATCTCTGCCAGTTGGAATGGAAGTTACAACATTCGTGCATGCTCTGTTACACTTAACTCACAATACCAAATCTCTCATATAACTAAATGGACAGAAGTACACTCTTGTTATGCAGCCAATTTTTGCTTTTCCCCAAAAGTATCCATTCATCATAAAAGCTCCCATTTTATCCACTACACTTCTCCCCTCATGAACATTTTTCCATCCATTATCCTATTTTTCTAGCAAGGTACACCAATTGATCTACTTGCTCTGTTTGAGACATTTTGTCCCATAGAATCTATTTTACAGTTACAGATTTTTTTTAGTTGCAGACATGGTTTAATCCTATCACACATCACTTTGACAGCATTCAACAATCAATCATCAACTTCATATTCATGCAAAAATTTCTTTAGTAGAATTCGTTCATGTTTTCTCTAAATCAAATTTAAATCTATGCAAGCATTGGAAGAATAAGATATAAAGATGAATTGGTTTTCATATGGACAAATACAATCTAGATTTGACAAAGATCTTAAAACAGAAGGTTTCTATGACAAGTTGACTGATTTAGATAAAATTTTGACAGGTACTGATGAAAAGGTCATTAAAAAACTTTATGGACATTTACTAGAGTTTAAATTAGAGGAAGAGCAAGTTAAAGAAATGATGATTGCGTGGGGGAAAATTTTGGATATGAGATTGACTTAGAGAAATAGCAAAGATTGTGGTCTCAAAATTATAAAATGACAATGTCAACTGCTTATAAAGAAAATTTGTACAAGGTGTTTTATAGGTGGCACTACCCCCGACGAGAATTGTGAGAATGTTTAAGAACAAATCGGATAAATGTTGGAAATGTCATCAGATACCTGGTTCATATTACCATATGTGGTGGACATGCTTGGATGCAAAAAGATATTGGACGAAAATCCACATATGGCTGGAAAAAATAATAAAACAACACATAGACTTTAAACCAGATATATTTTTATTGGGAATTATACCGGAAATATATAATAAAGAATTGAAATATTTGATTGTAAATGTCTTAACAGCAGCTAGAATTGTATTTGCTAAGAATTGGAAAAATGAAAAAATACCCATGTAGGAGGAAGTTATTAAGAAAATTATGGATTGTGCTGAAATGAGTAAATTGACATTTGAAATTAGAGAACAAGAACATAAACAATTCTATAAGATATGGGATTTATTTTATCAATGGTTAGACCAAAAGACATGGTAATGAAATATACTAGGAAATTTCATAATATAAGACTAGTAGAATGATATAGAATATAATATAAAAATATATAACCATTGGATGAATGCATAATATAAATTCATATAAAATTTAGAATATTTTGTATAAAATTATGGAATAATAGTTTAGTCAAATGAACGATTAATAATTGATAATGTATAAATATATGCTGGATTGATAATGTGAGAATCTATACAATTTGTAAGGGAGGACTAGGAAAGGATAGCACAAAAGATTTGTAACCAACTGACACATTGTACGTATATAACTGGAAGATGGTTTTATGTTTTTTATGTTTTGTTTGTGTTTGTTTGTTTCAAAAATTTAAAAAAAATTATATATATAAAAAGAAAACATTGCACACACCTCTGTCCCACCTCTTTCCTCATCAGGGATGTAAGAACCGTGACGGCGCAGTGGTTAGAATGCAGTATTGCAGGCTAATTCTGCCAACTGCTAGCAGTTCGATGCTCACCAGGCTCAAGGTTGACTCAGCCTTTCATCCTTCCAAAATGGGTAAAATGAGGACCAAGATTGTTGGGGCAATAGGCTGACTCTGTAAACCGCTTTGAGAGGGCTGTAAAGCACTATAAAGCGGTGTATAAGTCTAAGTGCTATTGCTACTGCGGCTGGATTTAAACACTGTCCAAAGCCACCTCGCTTAAGAAAGTTCAGCCTTTGTTTCTCTATTGCTGGCAAGTTCACCCTCCTCCTTTGCTTCTGTTTAACCCAACAATGTGTAGCAAATCCACTACAGCATTCTTGACAATGACTCAGTCAAGTTGCAACTTGCTGAATACAGATGACAATATGAGACACTGAAATGGCATTTTCCATTGCAAAAATAAAAGAAAGCAAACTGTCAAGGAACTGTTATTTGTACAAGCTTCTGGTTTGTCCAGGCACAAACATTTTCAGGCCTTTGTGACAGCAATGTATGACTAATAGACTCAGTCCTTTAACTGATTCACTATGAGCAAATCAGCTCTTTTATAATCATTTCCAGCTATGTTAGGTGACTCAGATATACCCAATCGACACCATCTGTTTTCCAGAACAAGAGAGAGAGAAAGAGAGAAGAAGAAGAAGAAGAAGAAGAAGAAGAAGAAGAAGAAGAAGAAGAAGAAGAAGAAGAAGAAGAAGAAGAAGAAGAAGAAGAAGAAGAAGAAGAAGAAGAAGAAGAAGAAGAAGAAGAAGAAGAAGAAGAAGGAAGGAAGGAAGGAAGGAAGGAAGGAAGGAAGGAAGGAAGGAAGGAAGGAAGGAAGGAAGGAAGGAAAGAAAGAAAGAAAGAAAGAAAGAAAGAAAGAAAGAAAGAAAGAAAGAAAGAAAGAAAGAAAGAAAGAAAGAAAGAAAGAAAGGACAGTTGATAATCAAAAACTTACACTGAAAGATGTTGTCATGGACTCAAAAGAAAGACTTTATTTATTCCCTCTGGACTATAAATTTACTATGAAATTCCTCCAGTCGCTAAAATCTTGCGGTGCTCTAATTCACGGCATGCTTTTAAGCAGCATTTTGTGAGGTTGGGGTTGTTCTTGAATTTTTATTATAATTTGGTGAGCCACCAACGGGTACAGAGGTGGTATTCAGCAGGTTCTGACCAGTTCTAGAGAACCGGTAGCGGAAATTTTGAGTAGTTCGGAGAATTGGCAAATACCGCCTCTGACTGGCCCCACCCCCATCTGTTCTCTGCTTCCCGAGTCCCAGCTGATCGGCTGGATCTTCTTTGGTTGCCCTGCACAGGAGAACGGAGCTGGAAAGCAGGTTAGTGGGGTGGGGAGGGAATGGGGATTTTGCAGTAACCTTCCCCAGGAGTGGGGAGGGAATGGAGATTTTACAATATCCTTCCCCTGCCACGCCCACCAAGCCATGTCACGTCCACCAAGCCACGCCCACAGAACCAATAGTAAAAATGTTTGAATCCCACCACTGACAGGTACATTTTGTTAATGAAGGACCTTCAGCCAGCCACAATTTCAACAAGGTTGGAGTCATTAAGTGAAAAAAAAAGAACACACTCCTGCAGATTCTGTTCTCCAGCCAGGGAGGCACTGAGTCATGGATAAAATTCAGGTAGACAAACTCAAGCTGCCCGATGCACAAATAAAATTCAGATCTGAAGCTGGTTGCTAATCGGTTGCTGGTTTCTATTCCTGGTGGTCTTATATTATAACACTTTCCTGAAATGTGACATGCACACAGAAGATGTCCTATGTTTCGATATGGCGGGGATAAACAAAATAAAACATAGGTGGAGAAATAAATAGCTCCAACAACCATTAAAGTTTGAAATCTAAGATTTTGTGTTTACATATACACATTCTGATGCACAAACTCCTTCTATCAAACAGGATACTTCCAGTGTCTAACCTCCTGCTCGAATAGGAGTTCCTATACCATTTCAGACAAGTGACTGTCCAGTCTCTTCTTAAAAACCTCCAGTGATGATGCACCCACAACTTCTGAAGGCCAGCTGTTCCACTGGTTAATTGTCCTCCCTATTAGGAAGTTTCTCCTTAATTCAGGTTGCTTCTCTCTTTGATTAGTTTCCATCCATTGTTTCTTGCCTTGCCTTGCCTTCTGGTGCTTTGGAGAATAGGTTGACTCCTCTTTCTTTGTGGCAATCCTCAAATACTCACAGAGTAAGCTCACAGAAGCTTATGCCTTTTCATAAAATTTGTTTAGAAAAGGTGCTGCCAGATTCCTGATTTTTGTGTGTGGCTATGAGCCAACACAACTGCCTTTCGAAAATGAATACATGGGAGCAATCCAACTTAGATCCAGTAATTGTACACATTTTATTCCACTATCAGATTAGATTACAGATTAACAGAGTTGGAAGGGACCTTGTAGGTCATCTAGTCCAATTCCCCCCCCACCCAAGCGGGAGACCCTACATCATTTCTGACCGATGGCAGTCCAGTCTCTTCTTGAAAGCCTCCAGTGATGAAGCTCCCACAACTTCTGAAGGGAACTTCTGTTCCATTATTTGATTGTTCTCACTGTCAGAAAGTTTCTCCTTATTTCCAGGTCTCCTTGTTCAGTTTCCACCCATTATTCCTTGTCTGGCCTACAAGCACTTTAGAAAATAGCTTGACCCCCTCCTCCTCTCTGTGGCAGCCCCTCAAATATTGGAAGACTGCTATCGTGTCTTCTCTGGTCCTTCTCTTCACTAGACTAGCCATGTCCAGTTCCTGTAACCGTTCATCGTATGTTTTAGCCTCCAGTCCCCTCATCATCCTGGTTGCTCTTCTCTGCACTCTTTCTAGAATCTCAACATATTTTTTTACAGTGTGGCAACCAAAACTGGATGCAGTATTCAAGGTATGCATTCTATAGGTATACATTCTATAGGTATATTCTAGAAGATATCCTCCCTCCCACCCGATCACTTCCACATCAGCTTGCATTAGTTTCTGCCTGTTAGCACAGAACCCAAAGCATCCTCTCTCTTCGGTTAGATAAAATAATGCTTCAGTTTACAAAAACACTTATTTCCGTGTGGGGGTCTGGAGCTTTGCCCTGACGCTCTGCCATGTTCCCAGCAGCGGACAGTCATTTTAAACACAAACTTAATTATATGACAAGGCCCTGGGTGCTCTTCACCCACAAGCTAATTTCTGTTATTCTAATCTTGGTGTGACCTTGCCAAACCTGTTTGATCAGAGATAACAATAGGGTGAGTGCACACGATTCTTCTACTTTCCACTCTCTTTTTTTCTTTTTCTTTTTGCCTTGTTAAGACTCCTGACGGTTGCAAAGCTTCACTTCGAATTCCCTGAATGAACTCTTCTGAATGGCTGGCCCCCTGGTTTCCTGGATAACTGATTTACTATCTTTGCAGGGGGAGATGTCATCGTGCTCCCTTTTCTCTGCTGTGGAAGATCGTTCTTCTAGACCCGCATTTACGTTAACTACAGGAGGTGTCCAGGACTGAAATGAATTTAACCATTGTAGCCAGGTATGCTTCATGCTTTAGTCATTTTGTTGGCATTTTGTTTCTGAGAAGGAAGAAGTTAACGCTATCCTTACCAGAGATTTAGCTTCCCTTCCTTTCCTGGGTTTTCATAAGTGCCACAGCTAAACTAAGTGCTATAAACAGAGGGTCAATTTCTGCTATCATTTTTTAATTAATTCATTTATTTGCTTGATTTGTCAATCGCTTACAAGATAATAGGTATAAGTATAAACATGAGTCAGAATACAGGAAATCGGTACGAATAATTGGGGACAATAGGACAGAGACGGGAGGCACGATGGTGCACTTATGCATGCCCTTTACGGACCTCTTAGGAATGGGGTGAGGTCAATAGTGGATAGTTTGAGGTTAAAGGAATGGGGGTTAGAGGATGTAACAACAGAGTCAGGTAGTGCATTCCAGGCATTGACCACTCTGTTGCTGAAGTCGTACTTTCTTCAATCAAGTTCAGAGTGGTTAACAGTGAGTTTGTATCTGTTGTGTGCTCTTGTATTGTTGTGGTTGAAGCTGAAGTAGTCATTGACTGGTAGGACATTGTAGCAGATAATTTTGCATACTACGCTTAAGTCCAACTGTAGGCAGCGTAGTTCAAGATTATCCAAGTCCAAAATTTCAAGCCTGGTGATATAGGGTATTCTGTTGCGAGCAGAGGAGTGTGGTACTCTTCTCGTGAAATACTTCTGGACTTGCTTAATTGTATTAATGTCCGATATACAGTGCGGATTCCAGACAGATGAGCTGTACTCGAGTATTGGTCTAGCACAGGTTTAGTATGCCCCAGTTAGCAATTCAATATTACCAGAGGAAAAGCTTCGTAAGATTAGATTTACAACTCTTAATGCCTTTTTGGCAATGCTGTTGCAGTGAGCTCTAGTGCTTAGATCATTAGATATGAATACTCCAAGGTCCTTGACAGAGTAAGGGTCATCAACAAGATCATATCCACCTAGTTTGTATTTGGTGTACTGATTTTTTTTTTACCAATGTGTAGGACAGAGCATTTGTTGGTCGAGATTTGGAGTTGCCAAATGTTTGACCATTCAGACATATAATCAAGGTCACTTTGAAGAACAATAGCATTGTTGGTGGTGTTGAATAGTTTATACATCATCCATGGAGACAACAACATATTTCCAGTATATTTGTTTGTTTCTTTATGTGTTAGATCAACACCCTCCTTCTTTATTCCAAAAGATCAAAGTACTAGATGGGGTTTCTCCAAACGGTTCTCCAAGAGTCTGAGAATGGATTTGAATATGAATTTTAATCTTAACTCGGAGTCTCCTTGGGCTCAATCCAACCCAATTGCTACATCGTGCTGGTTTTTAAAGGGGCTCTAAAATAGTGCAACCTGCCAAACTATTGTAGTGTTGGCAGATTGTGAGAGAGTTAAGGGTTTCATGTGAGATTGTGTAGTTTGCATTTGGGCATCCTTGTGCAAGATCTAACCGGAATGGAATGGCTAGATGGAAATGACTCGGATATACTCCTCACACAACCACCGAGGGCCCCATTGTGTTCTTACCAAGCATAACATGGATGAAAGAGTGGATTGTATTGAGGAATACAAGGTTATTGACATTGGAGGGGCATGATTTACAATTGGGTTGGCATGCCTTTTTATGGTATGGGAAAAGTAAGATACATGGTTACTTTCAAAGACACTATGTTAGAAATCTCGAGAGAGAGAGAGAGGGAAAGGGAGAGAGAGAGAGAGAGAGAGAGAGAGAGAGGGCGGGGTAAAGAAAATCTTATAAGAATTTGCAATATTCATTCATTCATTCAAAATTCATTCATTCATAGATTCATTATTCATACAATCAGTGGCTCTTATATAATCAGCATTGAGCACTCATAACTGCACTGCATAGTACAGGTGGTCCTTGACTTACGACCACAACCGAGCCCAAAATTTCTGTTACTAAGTGAGACATTTTTGAAGTGCATTTGGCTCCATTTTACGACTTTTCTTGCCACAGTTGTTAAGTGAATGACTGCAGTTGGTTAAGTTAGAAACAAGGTTGTTCAATTAATCTGGCTTCCCAGTTGACTCCTGCTTGTCAAAAGATCGCAAAAGGGGATCACAGGACCCCCGAGGAACACGGCAACCATCATAAATACAAGTCAGTTGTCCAGCATCCGCATTTTGATCATGCGACCATGGGGATGCTGCAACGGTCGTAAGCGTGCAAAACGGTCACAAGTCACTTTTTTCAGGGCCGTTGTAATTTTAAACGGTCACTAAATGAACTGCTGTTAAGTCGAGGACTAGCTGTAAAGGTGAATGTATGAATCACTGCCTCCTTATCTGTGCAATGCATTCATGTATGCACACTCCTTTGCAGCTTGCCTGAACATGATGGCTTGGCTTGCTCCCAGTTAATTTGGGAAGAACATGCTGGAAAACTGGTTCTGAAAACCAGTTGGCTGAATTTTTCCAAAGCTATATTACGTGATTGTTGTGCTTTTTCATTATTTGCAATAGGTTGACTCCTCAGCCTTCCGAGGTCAGTAAAATGAGGACCCAGATGTTTGGGGGCAATAGGCTGACTCTGTAAACCACTTAAAGAGGGCTGTAAAGCACTGTGAAGTGGTATATACTGTGAAGTGGTATATATTGTTTTCCCCAAAATAAGACCCTAGTGTGTGTGTGTGTGTGTGTGTGTGTGTGTGTGTGTGTGTGTATGCCACCAAAAAAGGCACCAGGTCTTATTTTCGGGGGATGTCATTTACTGACTAACCTCACTTGCACAGGTCACCCCTGGCCTCCTTTTCACTGTCAAAAGCCTTCAGGAACTTCTTCTACGGCCGGCAAAGCTTTCCTGAAGGCTTCTGCAGCAGATAACAGAACTCTGGATTGATCCAGAGTTTTGTAATCAGCTACAGAGGCCTTCAGGAAAGCCTTGCCAGCTACAGAAGAAATGGGCCAGCGAGGCAGGTGTTGGGTTGTGCGACAGTTGGCTACAACTGTCCAAAGTTAAGTAGTAGGGCAGCTCCACCCCCCAATTTCCCACCCTAGCTTAATTTTTACCTGGAGTGGTAGGGATCTTAATTAGAGCTTATTTTGGGGGGTAGGGCTTATATTGGGCACACATATAAAAATCAAGCTAGGACTTACTTTCAGGGTAGGTCATATTTTGGGGAAAACAGGGTAAATCTAAGTGCTATTGCTATTGCTACAATGTTGTGTTAAACCCTTGCTAGTTGACCTTGGTGGCTCACCAAGCCTATGTCATCTATCTGGGATGCATCCAATGTTTGTATTTGTCACCCTGTTGTGCCATATCCCACCCCGATTCTAATCATGCAGCTCCTGTTCCATTTTGGAATTCAAATCTCCCGAATGGGTGTTAATGTGAAAATAGTCCAGTTTCTTCCTTTTAGTTCCTCCCTTGGGTGTAAAATTCAATGTCTGTTACTTCCTTTAAGCAATGGGGGCATAGAGCGACTCAGGCTAAGATGAATGTGTCTTTCTGTGTCCCAACCCAATGGCTATAAACACTGGATTTAGGAAATAAACTTAATCCACAAATCCCCGCCTCAAATAATGGCACGTGTTCCGTTTTTAAAAATTTCTTTACAGCTGTCAACATGTAGAGTTGATTTATGTTAGGCTGCCAGCCTTCCTCTTGACATGGTGCAATTATCTTTTGCAGTGTTACATTAAATGAGAGGCTGGAAACTTAGGGAATAAAAGTATGCCAACTCACTTAATCTATTTATAACAGGTGTTGTAGTTACTCACTTGGTAGCAAAAGATAGACGCAGAAATAATTATTATGGAAAATAAAGTGGGGTCAAAACTGTCTGGTACATTATGAGAACAACAGAAGTTTCCATTTGAAAGAAAACATTATGGTAAAAGATAAAGGTTCCCCTTGCACATACGTGCTAGTCGTTTCTGGCTCTAGGGGGTGGTGCTCATCTCCGTTACAAAGCCGAAGAGCCAGAGCTGTCCGAAGACGTCTCCGTGGTCATGTGGCTGGCATGACTAAATGCCGAAGGTGCACGGAACACTGTTACCTTCCCACCAAACTGGTCCCTATTTTTCTACTTGCTTTTTTTTACATGCTGTCGAACTGCTAGGTTGGCAGAAGCTGGGACAAGGAACGGGAGCTCACTCTGTTACATAGTGCTCGGGATTCGAACTGTCGAACTGCCGACCTTTCTGAGCAACAAGCTCAGCATCTTAGCCATTAAGCCACCGCATCCCTGTAATAAAACATTACACGTATCGTAATTTGTGTGACAATTCAGATCTCCAATAGCTTTCAATGCACCACAACAGGGAAATGAGGTTTCAGGTCTGAGTTAAAAGAGAGCCAAGATAAGTTAGTGGTAAAGGAACTGGAGTTGGAGTAGGGAAACTCCATTGCAAAGCCAACCTGAAAATTTACTAGGTGTTAACCCCACCCTATCACACAGAATTGTGCTGATGTAGCAAAACAATTGTATAGGAGAGCATTCTGGTCTCAGCTCCAAGCTTGGGCATTTGGTTGCAAACATTTCATCACCATCGTCAGTGTGCTTTGAAGTGTCTTCGCCTGTCAGAGCACTGGGCTTGAAGTACCTTTTTATGTATTTAGTACAGAGGAGTTATTGAGTCTGTCATCTGCACCTCTATAATTGTATGGTTTGGTTCTGCAACCCCACAAGACAGACACAGACTTCAGAAGATAATTAGGACTGCAGAAAAAACAATGGCTACCAACCTGCCTTCCATGGAGGACCTGTATACTGCAGGAGTCAAAAAGAGGGCTGTGAAAATATCTACAGACCCCTCACACCCTGGATATAAACTATTTCAACCCCTACCCTCAAAACGACGCTATAGCTCCCTGCACACCAGAACAATTAGACACAAGGACAGTTTTTCCCGAAAGCCATCACTCTGCTAAACAAATAATTCTCTCAACACTGTCCAACTGTTTACAAAGTCTGCACTACTATTACTATTAATCTTCTCATCACTCCTAATCACCCATCACCTCCCACTTGTGACTGTATGACTGTAACTTTGTTGTTTGTATCCTTATGATTTATATTGACTGTTTCCTAGTATGATTTGATTGCTTATTGTACCTATGACTATCATTAAGTGTTGTACCTGATGATTCTTGACTCTTGACGAATGTATCTTTTCTTTTATGGACACTGAGAGTATTTACACCAAGACAAATTCCTTGTGTGTCCAGTCACACTTGGCCAATAAAAAATTCTATTCTATTCTATTCTATTCTATTCTATTCTATTCTATTCTATTCTATTCTATTCTATTCTATTCTATGTGATGCAAATTCATGCGGATGTTGTTCGCTCAGCTACTTCTGAGTCATGGCATGACTTTGAACTATTTGACTGGCTGGCCGTTGTTACGCCACCTTTGGTTTGAAATACCACCTGTGAGATGTAAATTAGTGTTGTTTGTTTGGATCCTTCTGAGTCATGGTCTGGTTTCGGCCTGTTTGAACAGCTGGCTGCTGTTCCTAAGACGAGGTCCAATTTCTTGTGAGCTGATGGGTTGTGATTTTTGTTGTTGCGTAGATGGGTGTCTGTTTGTTTGTTTTAAAAGCTATCTTCAGGATCCTGGTTGATACAGTCCTTTCATTCTCAGCAATTGGTAGACTGCATTGATGTCAACATGTCTGATTATTGACTTATTGGCGGAAAACCCAGGTTTTGAGGAATTCTCTTTCTCTCCTTGATTTCACCTGGGTTACAACGGGGCCATCCTGGTCTACCCAGTACAAAGAGGAAAGATCAAGCTAGGATAGCTTTGGACCGGTCTCCCCAAAGTGAAGAGGAAACATGCTGACAGTTTGGGGAGTGGTGTCAAGTTGGCCACACCCACCCAGTGACCATGCCCACTCAGTTGGCCACACCCATCTGGCCCCCCGAGGTCAATCACAGCCCTGAAGAGGTCCTCAATGAAATTGAGTTTGACACCCCTGGATTAAAGTATCTAAGATGGCCAGGGATTGATTCCAGGGATGCATGATATTTATTTGATTTATTGAATTTGTCACTATACTTAAGGAAGGACACAGAATGCAAGAATGGCTAATATATTAATACAAATACCTAGCCATCATGCAGTTGGAAGAATTATCCTTCTGGGTTCGGTTCCAAGTGGGGAAAAAGACACTGGAAACATGGAGGCTGTTTGGAAAGATGGTTTAATGGTGGCGAGGACCACATGGCTTGCAGCTCCAAAGTGAAAAGGACGATCACATGCTTCAAGATGTTGTGTGAAGGAAAAGAAGGGCTGAGATGCTGAGAGTGCCTGGGTTTTATGCCCTCTATTGGGATTTGAATTTGAGCTTGTATTCTGATGGGTTGTCAGACTCCCATGAGGCCATGCAGGGGCAACTCTGTAGGCTGTCCTGAATCCCAGGCTTGTTTGAGCCTTGCTGGATGATGTTGTAATTAAAGGGCTTTGGACAATTCCTATTATAGCTCTACCAGGAGTAGATCTTTGTTATGTAAAATAGACTGGCCCAGACCAGATTAATGGTACATTAGCAAAGGTAGGGGGGCTGAGTTTCTGCCTCTGAGTTTCTACTTTTCTTTTGAGGGGAAATATTCTGTCTTTTTAGTATATCCTAAAATATTTCATTTTCCTAGGAGAGGGATGGGTTTGAACTTCCAACAATTCTAATATAAATACTAATATTAATACCCAGCCATCAGGGTGTACACAGAGGCTCATGATGTCTTGTTGAACAGCAATTCAAGTCTATGGAAGGGGCCAACAAGTCCATTGACTTATGCCAGGATTTCCCAGTGCTGTGTTTTCAGCATGTGCTGGGTCCATCAACTCCACTCTGCCTAAGGGGAGAGCATGACAGGAGTTAATAGTCTAACCATCAGGAACACATTAGTGTAAGGTTGCTTTATCCCATATCTTACCCCCTGTACAATGTCATCAGCTTTGCATAGTCATCTGTGTTGGGCATAGTGCTGGTTAATCAGTCCCAGGCTTTGAATTTACTCAGATTCAAACAAATTGCTTTCTCAGAAGGCCATTTGAGGCAAGACAGATATCATTCAGTTGTAACTGGCAAGAAAATAGAATAGAATAGAATAGAATAGAATAGAATAGAATAGAATAGAATAGAATAGAATAGAATAGAATAGAATAGAATAGAGTAGGGTAGGTAGGGTAGGGTAGGGTAGGGTAGGGTAGGGTAGGGTAGGGTAGGGTAGGGTAGGGTAGGGTAGGGTAGGGTAGGGTAGAGTAGAGTAGAGTAGAGTAGAGTAGAATAAAGTAGAGTAGAGTAGGATAGAATAGAATGGAACAGAGTAGAATGGAATAGAATAGAATAGAATAGAATAGAATAGAATAGAATAGAATAGAATAGAATAGAATAGAATAGAATAGAATAGAATAGAATAGAATAGAATAGAATGGAGCGGAGCGGAGCGGAGCGGAGCGGAACGGAACGGAACGGAACAGAACAGAACAGAACAGAACAGAATAGAATAGAAGTAGGATAGAGTAGAGTAGAGTAGAGTAGAGTAGAGTAGAGTAGAGTAGAGTAGAGTAGAGTAGAGTAGAGTAGAGTAGAGTAGAGTAGAGTAGAGTAGAGTATTCTTTATTGGCCAAGTGTGATTGGGCACACAAGAAATTTGTCTCTGACGCATAAGATGTCAATGTATATACAAACAACCAAGTAATGTAATCATAAGATACCAATAGGAGAAGGTAGTAGGAAAGATGAGATGGATAATAGTAATGTAGCCCTACTTCATGGGTAAATATCCTTAGACATAAGACCATGCTGTGGGAATTAAGCGTTCAGCAAAAGTGATGGCACGACGGAAAACCCTATTTCTGTATCTAACTGCTTTGGCATGCAATGCTCTATAGTAGCATTCTGAGTGCAGGAGATGAAACAGTTTTTATAACCAGGATGTGAGGAAGTCTGTAGATATTTTCTCAGCTATTATAATGAGATATTTTCTCATTATATTGTAGGATTACAATATGATGTTTGTCTTCAAAAGAGGATGAAAAACAGACAGAGGATGAGTTGTTTTCCCAACTAAAAAGCTTTGCTTCCAAGATTTTGATCCCGCCCAGTGACTATAGCTGTGTGCTGTTGTCTTGGTGGGATGTTATAACAATATTCCAGCAGAAATGTTTCAAGTTTCTGTACTTTTTGCTTTATGAGTTCCTGCCCATGGCAAGGCTTAGGATCCAGAGCAAAACAAACTCTCTTGTGTAGCACTTTGATTGAAAGATTAACAACTGGCTTTGGCTGAACAGTTGTAGAACTGGAGGAAAATTCCATACATTTTCTCCAAGGCATTTTTTTTTTAAAGGAAAGGAAAGAAACATTTTACTTCCAGCTGATTTTTTTCCCCCTTTCCTCCACATCAACTACCTATCGGAAGAATAAGCTACTTTTCCTTTCCAAACACCGTTCACCAGAGTGCTTGATTCCAACTGGCTGGTTAGCAGAGTGTAAAAAAACAATCCCTCTGCCTTTCTGATTCCTAAAATAAAACCATACTTTTAAGCTGGCCTCCAGCCAGATAAACTTTTAAAGGATAGATTGCTCTTAGAAAAGATCCTTGAAAAGTGGAAAGGTTTGCCCCATTAATAAATGCACTTGGGATGCAAAGCCAAGAAAAGTGTTATTCTCTTTTTGTCAAAACGGAGAACATGCATTTTGTCAAATTGCTCATTGTTCACAAGGGGGTTAGTTAGTCTGCTTTCCTCTGTGAATATACAAAAAAAAAAACCTAAGAAAATAAGATGCTGTCTTTCATCAAAGTGTGAAATACAGGATATATCAGTGCTCAGTGTGATTTCTTCTGGTTCTCTGGATGGGAGGAAATTGGTATCATCTTATTTTACCCCCGGATACGAGTTTGGTTATTAGGAACTGGGCCTGGCTAGTCTAGTTAAGAGAAGGACCAGGGGAGACAGGAGAGCAGCCTTCCAATATTTGAGGGGCTGCTACAGAGAGGAGAAGGGGGTCAAGCTATTCTCCAAGGCACCTGAAGGCTAGACAAGAAATAATGGATGGAAGCTGATCAAGGAGAGATTCAACCTGGAAATAAGGATAAATTTCTGAGAACAGTGAGAACAATCAACCAATGGAACGGAAGTTGCCTTCAGAAGTTGTGGGAGCTTCATCACTGGAGGCTTTCAAGAAGAGACCGGGCTGCCTTCTGTCAGAAATGGTGTAGGGTCTCCTGCTTTGGTGGGGTGTTGGACTAGATGACCTACAAGGTCCCTTCCAACTGTTAATCTAATCTAATCCTAATCCTAATCTAATCCTAATCTAATCCTAATCTAATCCTAATCCTAATCTAATTTGCACACAGCTCAATACTGTTTATTTTGTCTCTGGAGATTCTCAGTCATCCCGGTCATGGTTGTTCCAAAACTACTTTTTTCCAAAAGGCAACTGGACTTTGTTTTTCCTCAAAGATGTTTCATTTCTCATCCAAGAAACTGAAGAAGCGGAAGTTGAAGAATAGGAGAAGCGAAACATCTTCAAGGAAAGACAAAATCCAGTTGCCTTTTGAAAAAAATACAGCACCTTTGGGTCAATGCTGGTTAATTTCAAGACGGAGCTTGGTGGGGTCCCTTCTACCTTCTCCCCTGTATCACCATTTGATCTCAAGAGCAGAAGACATCACCAAATGGGTAGTCCTAGTTCCCTGCCATGGGAGTTAGGGCTGATAATCATGAAGTCCTTTTTAAAAAGATCCTTTTAAAAAGAACTGAAGGAAGTTACATGCCATGGGGGGGGGGGGTCTATGGAGATTCTCAGTCCTCCAGATCACGGTTGTCCCAAAGGTCCTTTTTCAAGAGGCAACTGGACTTTCTGGTTTTTCTTTTGAAGATGTTTCGCTTCCCATCCAAGAAGCTTCTTCGATTCTGACAGGATTCCCACCATTCCCCACCATTTAGTGCCACCTGACTTCACCCACATCCAAACAGGGGACGTCTGATCAATGCCATCCTCTCCTCTTACCAGTGGTGGGATTCAAAAAAATTTACTACCGGTTCTGTTCGCTGTGGCTTGTTGGGCATGGCAGGAGAAGGTTACTGCAAAATCCCCATTCCCTCCCCACCCCACTAACCTGCTTTTCAACTCCGTTCTCCTGTTCAGGGCAACAAAAAAAGACCCAGCCAATCAACTGGGAGGCAGAGAATAGATGAGGGTGGGGCCAGTCAGAGGTGGTGTTGCCCAGTTCTCTGAACTACTCAAAATTTCGGCTACCAGTTCTCCAGAACTGCTCAGAACCTGTTGAATACCACCTCTGCTTCTTACCCCAGGCTTATTTCCCACTTTGGGGGGGAAAAAATTAAAAAGCTTGAAAATTCTTCAGTCAACCACACTGTACCTAGAATGGGAATCAGGAAGTGATAAATTAACAAGGACATCTGTTCTTTTTTATTGCATACATATCCTCCCACTATAAGCTCTGCTGAGTTTTGGGAAGAAGAAGAAGAAGACCGAATCTGTGGCTGGACAAATAGCAATAGTACTTAGACTTATATACTGCCTCATAATGCTTTACAGCCCTCTCTGAGCGGTTTACAGAGTCAGCATATTGGCCCCCAACAATCTGGGTCCTCATTTGCAACAGGCACCAAACCTACAGCCTCTAAACCTTCACAGAGGGAGGAATGAAAGAAAATTCAATCTGATCAACAGACCAGAAACAAAAGGTCATATCTTTAACTGGTCTCTTTGTTCAATAATTAGAGACGATCCATTTATTTCCTTTCGGTTGCGCAGTGGTGAGAATGCAGTACTGCAGGCTATTTCTCCTGACTGCCTGTTGCCTGCAATTTGGCAGTTCGAATCTCACCAGGCTCAAGTTTGACTCAGCCTTCCGTCCTTTCGAGGTGGGTAAAATGAGGACCCAGATTGTTGGAGGGGGGGGGGGCAATAGGCTGAGTCTGTAAACTACTTAGGGAGAGCTGTAAAGCCCTGTGAAGCGGTATAATAAATCTAAGTGTTATTGCGATTGCTATAAGTTCTCCCTTTCATCCACTCGTACTGCGACTATCAGCGGACAATATCTTGGAGTTAACCAGAGGTGGGTATTCAGCAGGTTCTGACCAGTTCTGGAGAACCGGTAGTGAAAATTTAGAGTAGTTTGGAGACCCAGCAAATACCACCTCTGACTGGCCCCGCCCCCATCTCTTCTCTGCCTCCTGAGTCCCAGCTGATTGGCTGGATCGTCTTTGGTTTCCCTGCACAGGAGAACGGAGCTGGAAAGCAGGTTAAGTGGGGTGGGGTGGTGAGGGAATGGGGATTTTGCAGTAACCTTCCCCCAGGAGTGGGGTGGGAATGCAGATTTTATAGTATCCTTCCCCTACCACGCCCACCAAGCGATGACCACCAAGCCACGCCCACAGAACCGGTAGTAAAAAATAATTGAATACCACCACTGGAGTTAACCCTGTATTATTTGCTGATTCCGAATCTGGGATTTTCTGTCTTTTCTCTGCAACAACTTATTCTGACCAAGGCTTCCGAGACCATAATTACGCACACGCTTATTTTAAAAACAAGTCTTGTTTTATTACAATGCTGGGAATTATTTTCATTCCCAGGCAGTAATGAATCTCAAACAGTCCCTCAAGATAAGCACCCACCTTTCTTCCCTGTGAAGTGCTGCCAATAAGAGAAGTGTCCAATGAACTAGAAATATAACCAACAAAGAGCTTCAAGAATGAATCTGAACCGCTTCGTCATCTTTGCCTGTCCTTTATACCTTAGGGAAGGGGCAATCACCTCCCAGCCTTACTCCCAAGTCGCCCCTTTAGTCTCAGCTGCTCTTGCCTTCTAGCAGCTCTGTGCACACATGCACTGGGAACAGGCTCCCCTGGTTCCTCTGCCTCGCTGCTGTTAAACTCTGGAGGCTCTGGAGTCAGCACACAATTCCCAGATGGTCCTGGCCCCACCTCTGCATTGGATGCAGGACCCTCATCCGAGTCCTCCCCAGGCTCCTGGACTGGTCTCCTTTCTTCCCCACTGTCCGATTCTGTTGCTGTCTGCACAGGCTGCCGGTGAACCACAACGCAACTCATTTATACTTATTATCTTGTAAACAATTGGCAAATCAAATAAATAAATAAATAAAAATAAATAAACTCTTACCACAGAATTATTGTCTAACAGGATCTAAGCAGGAACTTCCTAAGGATGCTTGTAAATTCTCTGGAATTTTGAAAATAACTTTTGATTCTTTCTACTGCTCCCTCTAGCTTAGTATACAGTATACTTTTTATTCGCTGCAATTTCAGCAGTGCTTGAGGGCCTAACAGGATACCAAGTGTAGATTTAGACTGATAAAAGTGTTTGTTTAATCTTGTTAAATAAGACCCAGTTGGCTGGGTTTACATGACCCAATTTATATGCTACTGCAGTCCTCGGCTTACGACCACAATTGGCCACTTAGCAACATTTCTGTTGCTAAGTGAGGCATTGTTTAAGTGAATTTTGTGACCTTTCTTGCCAGAATTGTGAAGTGAATCATTACAGTTGTTAAGTTAGTAATCCGGTCGTTAAGTGAATCTGGTTTCCCCATTGGCTTTGCTCGTCAGAAGGTCGCAAAAGATGATCACATGACCTTGGGACACAGCAACCATCATAAATATGAACCAATTGCCAAGCATCTTAATTCTGATTACGTGACCATGGCGATGCTTCAACGGTCGTAAGTGTGAAAATTGGTCATAAGTCACTTTTTTCAGCAATGACATAATGTTGAATTGTCAGTAAATGAACTGTTGTAAATTGAGGACTGTATAAACTCATCATCATTATCAGCTGTAGCATCTATTATTCTGATTTTTCTATCCAGGTAGCAGGATTTCTTCTAAGCCAAAACTAGATAAAACTCATTAAATGTCCAGAATAGGAACCTGACATTACTGTAGCCCTAGAGTCCTTAAGATTTAAGGGCTAAAAGCTTCTTCAAGGGCTCACTCGAGTGTGGCCAACTTTTTAAACCTTGTAACTCTTTTCCCTGAATTGGGGGAACTGCCATCCTTGGAAAAGATGCAGCTGCTTTAATGAGTTGGATGTTGAATCCACATCTGTGCGCCACCATCCCAAGCACTTATAGAATAGAATAGAATTCTTTATTGGCCAAGTGTGATTGGACATACAAGGAATTTGTCTTGGTGCAAATGCTCTCAGTGTACATAAAAAAGAACAGATACATTCATCAAGAGTCAAGAATCATCAGGTACAACACTTAATAATAGTCATAGGGTACAATAAGCAATCAAATCATACTGGGAAACAGTCAGTATAAATCATAAGATTACAAGTGACAAAGTTACAGTTATACAGTCACAAGTAGGAGGGGATGGGTGATAAGGAGTGATGAGAAGGTTAATAGTAATAGTAGTCTTTGTAAATAGTTGGACAGTGTTGAGGGAATTATTTGTTTAGCAGAGTGATGAGAAAAAAAACTGTCCTTGTGTCTAGTTGTTCTGGTGTGCAGTGCTCTATAGCGTCGTTTTGAGGGAAGGAGTTGAAACAGTTTATGTCCGGGATGTGAGGGGTCTGTAAATATTTTCATAGCCCTCTTTTTGACTCGTGCAGTATACAGGTCCTCGATGGAAGGCAGGTGGGTAGTAATTGTTTTTTCTGCAGTCCTAATTATTCTCTGAAGTCTGTGTCTGTCCTGTTGGGTTGCAGAACCAAACCAGACAGTTATAGAAGTGCAGATGACAGATTCAATAATTCCTCTGTAGAACTGGATCAGCAGCTCCTTGGGCAGTTTGAGCTTTCTGAGTTGGTGCAGAAAGAACATTCTTTTTTGTGCTTTTTTGATGACATTTTTGATGTTAGGTGTCCATTTTAGGTCATGTGATATAATAGAACCTCAAAATGTGAAGGTCTCTACAGCTGATACTGTGTTGTCTAGTATTGTAAGAGGTGGTTGTATGGGAGGGTTTCTTCTAAAGTCCATCACCATTTCTACAGTTTTGAGTGTGTTCAGTTCCAGATTGTTCCAGTTACACCACAAGGCAAGTTGTACAACCTCCTGTCTGTATGTGGATTCGTCATTGTCTTGAATGAGACCAATCACTATTGTGTCATCTGCAAACTTCAGTATTATGGCCTTCACATCCTAAATCTTGTACGCTTGTAAGGCTTATAGCTAGAATGTGGTGAAATTCATTTTGTCTTCTTCCCATATGGAATAATGAGAAACGTTAATTGTAGCCTATTTAAATAGTTCTTAAACGACTAACTTTTCAGCTGGGGAGGAATGCATGTTCAGTGTTGACGTTTCAGTTAAAAGTCTGCCCTCAAAAAAGAAATACGAGGAACTGTGTATAAACTTTTTTTTAACTTACTGCCTCATAGTAATAGCAAGCCACTAGAGAGACTGTGTGTAATAAGATATTTTAATTCTGAAAGATCTTTGGTAGGCACAGTCTTGGTTATCTTCAGAAGTGAGGCCCTAACCATTAGTCTCCTCAGGAAACAAAACAGATTTCTACTCTCATACAAACAACCAAAGAATGACCAAGAAATGGAAGTTAGCTTTTTACCACATCAGAAACTCTCTATAAAAACAAATATACTTTAGCGACAAGCTCAGCAGAATAAGATGGAAGAACTTGAAATATTATTTTTGGGAATGTGGTATAGATTGACTAAAAATGAAAACTAAAACTTTTTCGGGGGTTAATACTTAAGTAAGCAAATTGAATCTTTCTTTTTGTTGGAGAACTAAATTCTTACTTTTTTTAAAAAAAGAACCACTTAAAAGGGAACAATTAAGAGTTCTAGCTTCTGGATGATATTGTGGCATAAGAACTTAATTTGCAATGATAAATTTAAACTTCATGTTGTTGTTGGATGTTAAAACCCACCCCACTCCTAGAAAAATGAAATATTTTAGGGTATATTAAAAAGGCAGAATATTTCCCCTAAAAGAGAAGTAGAAACTCAGAGAGGCAGAAGCTCAGCCCCCTCCCACCTTTGTTAAAGGGCCATTAAGCCCTGGGCCAGTCTATTCTACATAACAAAGATCTACATCCTTCAGCAGAGCCATTTAATTGCCCTTCATTGCACCACCCACCAAGTTTCAACCAAACTTAGCACACAGACAACCTACAAAGCTAGCTATGACCTCTGACAGCAACCAATCAGGGTTCCCTTCCTGTGCCCCAGGAAGTTCAAAGGCCAGAGAGGGCATAAAACCCGGGGACTCTCAGCATCTCTTCCCCTTTTTCTTTGCCCAAGAGCTCCAAGGCATGTGATCCTGTCCACCATTAAACCATCTTTCCAAACAGCCTCCGTGTTTCCAGTGTCTTTCTTCCCCACTTGGAACTGAACCCAGATGGGACATTTCTTCCAACATTGCCTTGGTGCCCTGATTTATGTTGTGGCCGTATTCATTGTAGTTATCTTGACTATGTAACAAAATAATAATAATCATGTTTTAATTGGGGGTTGGGGGAAAAGGGGAACCAGAGAGGGAGAGAGGAGAGATGGTAGGGGAGAAGATGTGGAGGTGATAAGGAGGTATGGCAGGAGACAAGAGTCTGGCCATTCTCAGAGGGAAGGTGTGCCCCAGTACTGATACTGAATTCTGACTTTTTGTGCTCAAATCCAGGGTCCTGTTTTCTGGAGCTTTGGTGGCTCTGGTCTCCAGCCGCTGGAGCTGAAATAAAGCTCACCTCATCTACCATCTGATGGAGAGCTGACTTGGCTTGTATCACCGAAACCTGGTTGGTCACCAAAGGGGAGTTCTCCCCTGTGAAATATGCCCTGACTACCAGGGCCTGGGTGTGGATGTGACAACTGTTCTTCTTGAGTCTCTAATTGTTGTGGTTCGCCAGCAGACGGGGCAGATGGCAGCGGAATCGGACAGTGGGGAAGAACGGGGACCAGTCCGGGAGTCTGGAAAGGATGCAGATGAGGGTCCTGCATCTGATGCAGGGATGGGGCCAGGACCATCTGGGAGAGGGGTGCTGACTCCGGAGCCTCCAGAGTCTGGCAGCAGCAAGGCAGAGGAACAAGGGGAGCCTGTTCCTAGTGCACATGTACACAGAGCTGCTAGAAGGCAGGAGCAGCTGAAACAAAAGGGGCGACTCGGGAGTAAGGCTGGGAGGTGATTGCCCTTCCCATAAGGCATAAAAGTCAGGCCAAAATGATGAAACCTTTGCATGAAGCAAAGTAATTCGATCAGTTCGGAGTCATCCTTGAAGCTCTTTTGTACTTTGGTCGGCTTTTCTTGTACTTCGGTTGGTTTCTTTTCTAGTTCATTTGATAGTTCTGTTTTTGGTAGCACTTCACAGAACTGAGAAGTGGGTACTTATCTTGGGGGACTGTTTGAGCTTAATTCCAGCTGGGAATGAAAACAATTCCCAGCATTGCAATAAAATTGGTTTTGTTTTTAAAACAAGTTTGTAAATAATTACGGTTTACAAAGCCTGGGTCAGAACACTAATGGCCTCCAGGGGCCCTACCCCAGACATCAAGGTGAGATCCTGGGAGAAACAGTGCATCATAGGGCCACATTTTTTGAACCAAGGTACCTCAAGTAGGCAAACTTTGAGAACTTGCCCAAAGTCTGGAACGCATGACTTTTGCAGAGTTGAAATTTGGCAAATGTTATAAAACATTTTATGGCATAAAAATGATCATAAACCAGTTTATGACATGATACCAAAATTGAAGGAACACATCAAGAGTTTGGTGGGTATTATTTGAAGACAAAGAGCACAACATTGTGCCCCGGAAATGTATTTGTCTCTCTAAAGCTTTTGAATATTTAAATTTACAAATTTCCCCCCAAAAAATAGAAAATAAAGTTCAATTGTCTACATGCTGTAATTTGCAGTTCCCATGGTTTTATATCAAATGAAGCAATCTCACTTCTCAGCTTCTCCTTCATACTTCTTAAAATTCATAATGAAAACACAGCAGCTCTTCTGTAAATGGTTAGCCTAACAGTCAGCATTCTCCATTTTGGGTGGGGAGGAGACAACTACATTCTCCATCATTCTGAGCCAGAAAGATGTCAAAACATCTGGCAAGCACCTGGTGAATGGCTGCTGCGGAATACATTTATGTCAAAATATTCTTGAAAGCATTTGGTGCCGTTGAATGAATTCACCCAGAAGCCCTTGGATCAGCTTTTGAGGTAAAAACTTATGAGGAAAAAAAATTAGCATTTTTTAAGATTGCATTTTGTGGGGGAGCATAGAACAAGTAGAGGTGTTACATTTTTGGTCTGCAAAATAATAATCTCTCTGTGTCTCTCCCTTTTTAAAGGGGAAAAAAACAGTTTGCCCTTTTGAATTGCTCCCTCAGGGAGTCCTTTTGTTTCTGCTATAAAAGATGGATTAATCAGGCCCTTCATCGGTCACCTCTAGCACTGGATAAACAAGCCAAATCAATAGCTTTTTTCATGCATTTCATCTCTTAAGGACCAAGGCAACCTCTTCCAACCTCCCCAATTGCTGTTGTCTTTTCCACTGCCTGTCTCCATAAACATGACAAACGATTCTTGGCCATACATAATTCCTCCTGTCACATTAAGTGAATCTGTAGCCTGAATGATCTTTGCAGAACTATTCCTGGAAGCCATGGCTATACTTCAAGACCACATTGTCAGTTTGAGCCTTGAGAAATCAGGAGTTTACAGCACATGGCTTCTACAACGTCCTGTGCCTGAAGTGAGAAACATAGGACAAATTAAGGAAATTTGAGACCATAAAATAATAAAATATAAAATAATAATTAAAAAAATAGGGATGCGGTGGTTCAGTGGCTAAGACGCTGAGCTTGTTGATCAGAAAGGCCGGCAGTTCGGCAGTTCGAATCCCTAGCACCACATAATGGAGTAAAGTCCCGTTACTTGTCCCAGCAGATTCTGCCAACCTAGCAGTTCAAAAGCATGTAAAAAATGTAAGTAGAAAAATAGGAACCACTTTGGTGGGAAGGTAACTATGGCGTTCTGTGCACCTTCGGCCTTTAGTCATGGCAGCCACATGACCACGGAGACGTCTTCAGACAGCACCAGCTCTTCGGCTTTGTAACAGAAATGAGCACTGCCCCCTAGACCCAGAAACAACTAGCACGTATATGTGAGGGGAACCCTTACCTTTACCTTAAAATAATAATAGGAACCCTAGAGCATACCTGCAACAGTTATTATGCTATTATATTCTATTATTTAGCGCAGATAGTCCTCCACTTACTACCACAATTGAGCCTGAAATGTCTGTTGTTAAGTGAGACATTTGTTAAGGGAGTTTTGCTCCCTTAGATCAAAGACTAGATGGCTTACAAGGATCAGACGGGTTGCTGTGAGAGATTGTGGGGAACCGGAAAGGGGAAGAAAAAGACACCACCATAAACCATCAAGGGATGGCAGGCAAATCAGCTGAGAACTTATCTCAAGAACTGCAATTCAGGGAGGAGAAAGTTCAAAAGAACCATTTCAAAGCATTCAAAGGGTCTGTGCCTTAATTAACTGCAAGAAAGTTGCCAAGATTCGATATGTGCGCCCCTGACAAGCATTATGGAATTGAAGTTTGGGAACCGTTATTCCTTCCACCTGTAAAGGAATTGCCACGGGGTCGTTTAGTTGCTCTACTTGGAGATACACGTGAATCCCAATGCACATCCCAACCTCGCTAGTGATTCTGACGCAGTGGAAGGTGAATAAGATGCAGGGGTTGGATTCTACCGGTTCGGACCGGTTTGAGGGAACCGGTAATCCTGGTGAGCATTTGGCCCCGCCCACTAGCCCCTGCTTTTTCCTGTGCTTTATTTCGTTGTTTTAGAGCACAGCTGATCCGCATGGCAGAGCGGTTTTGCTGCACCTCAGCTGTTTTCTTCACCGGGGCTGCCATAGAAGGTAAGTATTATAGCTGAAAATGGGCTTTTTTAAACGCAGAGCACACGCTCACTGAACCAGTTGTTACACCGGTTGAACCGCACCTCTGATAAGATGCCTCCCTACTGATCCTACTTGTTAGACCCTGATACACAAAGCGCAATCAAGGAAGCAAGAATCACAGACTCCAATAAGTCATTTTAATGCAAGAATAAGGGATGAAATTCCGAATTTTGGAAACTGCAAGGGCCCTCTCCAGCCCTCGTTTAATTAACTGTTCATTGAGGGAGTTTCTCTCTGAATGTTTTGACTTTCTTCTTCCTGAGCATTTTGCAACCCAGGCTGCTGTTTACAAGATAAGCAATTAACAAACTCCCACCCCATCTTCGGTTGTTTATGTCGAACACACTTCCATTACCTTCCTGGCTTCCGCCCAACTTCTCATGCTGCTTCATACTGTTGATTTGCATTGCCAATGACAGTAGAAAACCAAGCACCAAGTTCTATCCTTTTTTTAAAAGAACTCTGATGCAGGTTGCTGAGTTCTTGCTGGTATCAATGGGAAATCAGTGATTTCCATCAGGAAGAAATGTCAGTAAGAAATCCATGGTGTTCCTTATGACTCCCAGAATCAATCTTATAGAAAAGGAACAATTAACTGCTCTGTTGGCCAGCAGGAAAAAGGGGAGATTCTCCCGGGAGCACCTAAAAATAGCACTTTGTTGCACATAATCCATTGACCAGTCAGTCATGAATTAAACCCTCTGTCAGGATTTTGTCAGTTACCCCCAATTAAATCATGAGTCTCGAGCCAAACTTCCAAAACTTCAAAAGGATTTATTGGGAATTAAACTGTCTGGCACTGCCTGGGTGTAGCCGACTCTGAGGCACATAATTCGTTGTCATCCTTGACCCTGGTTTTCGCTCCACTCCCTGGGTGGTATCATAATTCATATTCTCCAATGGGACACATCCATAGCCAAGAGTCATCAATCATACTCTCCAGTTAGAATTTTGCCCGGCAGAAACTTCAGTCATCTAGTTACTATCTTTGAAAACATTTATGGAATGTGGTTTCGGTTTGCAAGCTGTTGCATTGCTCCCCCGCTCCCTTTCTGTTAGCAACTCTAAAAAGACGATAGAAATATTTTATGAGTTGACACCATCTTTCCTTATTTAATAAAAAATAAAACAGATTGCTGAGATTTTATCTGTCATTATTTCAGCAAAACACAGAGCTGCCTTGGCAAGGACAGTGACAATATAATTCAAATTTATGGTAGTAGTAATAGTAGATTAGCAACGGATTAAGTTTTAACAAAAACATGAAACTTATACTGTGAATAAACTGTAGCTGCCTTTCACTTTTCTTATATTGCGTTTATTTTTTATCGTACAGTTTATGTAGCTTATCTTCAAAACACCCCAAATTTTACATAAAGTTTATATATTCCGCATTACATGACTTTAGCCTCACATTTGGCCCACATAAAACATAAGCCTTTTTGTTTTGTTTCTGTGCATAGCCCATAGCTTGATTGTATTTTGGTTTCAGAGTTCATATGGCAAACAGAGAGCTTCTAATTAGTCTCATTATTTTACTGCTGATATATTTGGGTTGATTCCAAGAAACGGAGATTCCATCCTCAAGTAAAGCCATATGTAGAGCTTCTGCTAATTTTCCCATGAGACATACATGTAAATATACATCTGAGGTTCTTTGTATATGCCAGTCAGAAGGGTGTGTCCCTAATTTTCATCCCCTGGGGTATCCTATTGTGTTTTCAGAGTTGGATATACCGATGTGAGCAGCTGATATATTGAAAAGTCTTTGACCTCCAGGAAAAGTGTGGCCTGTGTTGTTAAAATATAGAGGATTGCCTTTAATTTACTAATTCTGGTCCACAAACTACTTTCTAATAAAGGGGCCACGGTGGTGTACCAAGCAATAATTCAAATCAGATGACAGTATATTTTAAAGCAATTTGCCTCTATTCATAATGTCCAGTGGGAGGAATTCTATAAACAGAGTGTATTTTTAACGAACTATTTTTAGATGCACACACAGATTGCCATCATATCATTCTTTCGTTTCTTCCTGTAGTTAATTCGAAACAAATCAGTGGTGGGATTCAATTTTTTTTACTACCAATTCTGTGGGTGTGGCTTGGCAGGCGTGGCGTGGCTTGGTGGGAGTGGCTTGGTGGGTGTGGCAGGGGAAGGATACTGCACAATCTCCATTCCCAACCCACTCCTGGGGGAAGGTTACTGCAAAATCCCCATTCCCTCCCCACCCCACTAACCTGCTTTCCAGCTCCCTTCTCCTGTGCAGGGCAACAAAAGAAGACCCAGCCGATCAGCTGGGAATCGGGAGGCAGAGAATAGATGGGTGCGGAGCCAGTCAGAGGTGGGATTTGCTGGTTCTCTGAACCACTCAAAATTTCCACTACTGGTTCTCCAGAACTGGTCAGAACCTGCTGAATACCACGTCTGAACCAAATATGATCCATTACTATTATTATATCTGACTTAAGTCACAGCAACTTAAGCAACGGCAACTGTACTTATCCAACAGCCACCTCAGCAAGTCACAATAACACCAAAATGACAACGTGAATCCAATGATACCATTATGCACATGCCATATTACACACTTGCTTCCTCATATGTGATTAAAGTGTATAAGTTGTGACAGTAGCATGATGACATTGTCCTCCCTTCCCTTGGACCCAATATACCCATATGTATCTATACATATGTAGTCTGATCTACGGTTAGCTTCCTCCAAAGATATAAATAACTGTTTTATTGCCCCATGGTACCCTTAATGATGGGTAAATTGCCTGAAACACGTGAAAAATTGATATGAGATGAATTGTCCCAAAGGTGCTAGACTTTCTGGTTTTTCTTTGAAGTATCACCTGAGTAGAGGAAATATTCAGTGGAGCCTTCTTGGAACTGTTGAAAGGATTGTGTTGTGGAGATGTGCTTCCTGCAGGATGTTTTTTTTTTTTTTGCCCTGTGTCTCTTCACTGTTGAAGACAGGCGCAGGCTGTTAGGGATGATGAGTCTGTGTTGTCTGCATTTCAAACTGAAGCTCAGATGGTTCCTGTAGTCTGCAATTTTCCTCTGGAGAGCCATTCATACCGTTCGAATGCCTCCAAGTGGCCTCAACGACCCTCTAAAAGGATGCAAATGACCAGCTGTCTGCAAGGAATATAAATCCTTCCATTCCCCACCATTTCAGAGCTGAAGAAGCTTCTTGGAGGAGAAGCGAAATGTCTTCAAAGAAAAACCGGGAAGTCCAGTTGCCTCTTGAAAAAGCACCTTTGGGACAACCGTGATCTGGAGGACTGAAAATCTCCACAGACATTGAGCAATGAGATGAATTGATCAAAGGTATCCATATTTAAAAACAATGCCATGGCCTCATCTTTGAAGGGCACCCTTTCAAGACATACGTCTTCACTGGTTCTTCTCAGCATTTTACAGTAGTCTTCCTTAGTTTACAGTTCATCCTCAAGTTAAGACACTTACTGAGCCCAAAATTTATGTTGCTAAGTGTTCTGACCAAGGCTTTCCAGACCGTAACTATGCACACACTTAATTTAAAAACAAGACTTATTTTATTGCAACGCTGGGAATTATGTTCATTACCAGCCCGTAATCAGTCCCAAACGGTCCCTAGAGATAACTACCCATCTTTCTTTTCTGTGAAGTGCTGCCAATAACAGAAGTATCAAATGAACTAAAAAAGACCAACCGTGAAAAAAGACCAACCGAAGTACAAAGAGCTTTAAGAATGAATATGAACAAACGAATGACTTTGCTTCCTGCAAAGGTTTTGTCATCTTTGCCTGACTTTTATGCCTTATGGGAGGGGCAATCACCTTACTCCCGACTTGCTCCTTTTGTCTCAGCTGCTCTTGCCTTCTAGCAGCTCTGCGCATCACGCGCACTGGGAACAGGCCCCCTTGTTCCTCTGCCTCACTGCTGCCAGACTCCGGAGGCTCCAGAGTCAGCACCCCATTTCCAGATGGTCCTGGCCCCATCCCTGCATCGAACGCAGGACCCACGTCCAAGTCCTCTCCAGACTCCCGGACTGGTCCCTGTTCTTCCCCACTGTCCGATTCCACTGCCGTCTGCACAGGCTGCCAGCGAACCACAACACTAATTGAAACATTTGTTAAGTGAGTTTTGCTCCATTTTACAACTGCTCTTGCCAGAGGTGTTAAGTCAATCATTGCATTTATTAAGTTAGCAACATGGTTGTTAAGTGAATCCCCATTGACTTTGCTTGTCAGAAGGTCGCAAAAGGGGATCACATGACCATCATAAATATGAGCCAGTTGCCAAGTGTCTGAATTTTAATCTTGTGACCACAGGGAATGCTGCAACGGCCATAAGTACAAAGTATGAAAAATGGTCATAGGTCACTTTTGTCAGTGCCGCTGTAACTTTGAATGGTCACGAAATCAACAGTTGTAATTCGAGGTCTACCTACATATTGCTTCGGTATTTTTGTGCCATTAATCATCATAAGTTAGTATGGAACAATGAATGCAACTCTATATATGTTCAATGCAATCTTTACAATCTGTTATTGATGTAGATTGCTTTATTGTCCAGTATATTTTGGGGGTCATTAGCAAGATGCCCAAGGCGCCATCCAGAGGTAGTATTCAGCAGGTTCTGACCAATTCTGGAGAACCGGTAGTGGAAATTTTGAGTAGTTCAGAGAACCGACAAATCCCACCTCTGACTGGCCCCACCCCCATCTCTTCTCTGCCTCCTGAGTCCCAGCTGATTGGCTGGGTATCTTTTTGTTGCCCTGCACAGGAGAACGGAGCTGGAAAGCAGGTTAGTGGGGTGGGGAAGGAATGGGGATTTTGCAGTATCCTTCCCCTGCCACACCCATCAAGCCACACCCATAGAACTGGTAGTAAAAAAAGTTTGAATCCCACCACAGGTGCCGTCATACCTGTGACTTGGATAAAAGAAAATAATTTTAATTAAGAAAATAAAAAGCTTCCATGGGACAAATAGCAATGCCAATTTCCACTGTCATTCTTTCCAAGAATACCTCTAGTCTCAAATGGATTCTATAAACTTGCTTCAAAAATAAATATGATGGACAGCTGCAACTCATTGCTTGGGTTAGAAACTTGCCAAGCACAATTACACAGGTAAACAACAGCAATAGAAAATATTTTTGCAAGAGCCCTCATAACAAGGTTCTGGAAACACACACCCTTTCCCAACAAGGTTGAGAATCACCAGGCTGAGACAGAACCATCATAAATAGACTTGTCCATCGAATGCAGAAATAATTTGCCACCCAGAACCAATTCACTTAGAGAGAACATTGTGTCCTTCTACTTTAATCGCCAAAGAACATAAGGAGACCACATTTAAATCAAAATGAGCCTTCTCAGTCTTTATTTCCCCCACCCCAACCAGTATTTAGAAGTATGGAACCCTCATAATATGCAAAGCATAGCTTTATGAATTGTGGTGGCACAGTGATTGGAATGCAGTATCGCAGGCCAACTCTGCAATTCTCACTGCCAGGAGTTCGATTCTGACCAGCTCAAGGTTGACTCAGCCTTCCATCCTTCCAAGGTCAATAAAATGGGGGCCCAGATTGTTGGGGGCAATAGGCTGACTCTGTAAACCGCTTAGAAAGGGCTGTGAAGCACTGTGAAGGGGTATATAAGTTTAAGTACGGCTGTTATTGCTATGATCGGAACTAATAGCCTTATATTCAGTGAATGTGTCTGGCACCCTTTTAAACAGGCTAGGATGGTGATTATTATAGGCTTGGGGTGGGTTTTTCCATAGATTAAACACTGAGTGAAGCAATGCTTTGGTTGAATTCTAAATGCAGAATCAAATTTAATTTATTATTTAATTGATAGGCTGTCTGACTCTCAAGCAACTCTGAATGCTTTCAATTAAAAAAGAAAAAACCAGCATTGCTAAAAGAAAAATATAACAGACCGGAATAGCACAGTAGAAAGAACCAAAGAAAACAAATTTTAAAAAGAGGGCTTTTCCAAATTACCCTCTCTCTATGGCCTGGAAACCTTTGGAAGGAGAACTTAACTGAGGTCCTTCCAAAGCTTTGGAAGCAATTTTGAGTTTTAAGACGCAGAAGTAGAAATTATGCATTTGTAAATCCTCTCCCCCTCCCTTATTTTGCAAATAAGGAAAGATTTAAAAAACAGAGGGGGCATAGCTTAATGATTGGCCTTATGACGCACATCAAAAATCACCGATTCTATTTTTGTAATACCCCAAACACTTTAAAGACCAGTCAAAAATTCTTGCTGCATCTTCTCAAACAAGGCAGCTATAACGGGGCTTGCAAAGTGAATCTTATTCTGCCAAATTGCGAGAAGTGAAAAATAACAAGGGTCCCATAAATCAAACTGAGAATTTAAAGATTAAATGAAAAAAGCCTGCTTGCATTTATTTGTCTTACATCTGTTTGTTCTGAATCCCTTGCCACCTAAATACAGTCAATGACCTTGAATTAGAAGAGGGAGTAATAATCCAGCATTCTACTTTTTATACATCGCACAGACATTTATAATGTTTTGACAGGTCTTTCCTTAGTTGTTTTTTTTTAATTCCCCCTTAAATTAAAAAGTTCCAAGCTTCACAATGCCTCCTCATGAGTTACAACTCTGATTATTTTGATTTCCCTTGTTCCTCTGTGAGACGTTGCTACTCATTTAAATGCAGTACTTCATAGAAATCTCCAAAGTAAAACAAATGCAATAAATGTACAGTCCACGGCTTACAACATTTAGTGACTGTGAAAAGTTACAACGGCACTAAAAAATGTGACTTAGGACTGGTTTTCACAGTTATCGTTGTGGCCCGCCGGCAGGTAACAGAGCTGGCAGCAGAGTCGGACAGTAGCGAGGAGGTTGGGAAGGGCCAGTCTTGGAGGCTGAGGAGAGCTCGGACGAGGGCTCTGCATCAGAGGCAGAGATAGGGCCAGGGCAGGCTGGCAGTTATCAGCTGCCTTCAGACTCAGGCAGCAGTGAGGTGGGGGAGTTTCTGGAACCAGTTCCCAGGCTGTGCACGCACAGGGCTACCAGAAGACAAGGACAATTGAGAAAGCAGAGTCTACTCAGGAGTAAGGCCACACCTCAGAGATGATTGGCCCCTCCCAGTGGTGGGATTCAATCTTTTTTTACTACCGGTTCTGTGGGCGTGGCTTGGTGGGCGTAGTGTGGCTTGGTGGACGTGGTTTGGTGAGCATGGCAGGGGAAAGATACTGCAAAATCCCCATTCCCTCCCCACTCCACTATCCTGCTTTCCAGCTCCGTTCTCCTGTGCAGGGCAACAAAAGAAGACCCAGCCGATCAGCTGGGACTCAGGAGGCAGCAAATAGATGGGGGCGGGGCCAGTCAGAGGTGGTATTTGCCGGTTCTCCGAACTACTCAAAAGTTCTGCTACTGGTTCTCCAGAACTGATCAGAACCTGCTGAATACCCACCTCTGTCCCACAGGATATAAAAGAGGAGCAAACGGGACGTGAGCTTTTGCAGGAAGCAATTAGTTCATCTGGTCAATTAGAGCTTTGAAAAGTTCTGTTTGACTCTGTCAAGTTTGGCCTTGCTCTGCATTTGGCAATTAGTTCTCTGGCCGCATCCCAAGTGCGATATGGTGGGTGTTTATGAACATTCCCCTGAAAGACTGTTTGTGAAGCCTTGCAGGCTGTGAATGAACATAATTCACAGCCATGGAAATAAAAAAGGTTTTGCCAGGACTAAGATTGGGTTTTATGCTTTCTAAGGAACAGTTACGACCTTTTGCAACCTCCCCATGCTCACGTGATCAAAATTCAGATGCTAGGCAACTGACTCATACTTATGACGATTGCAGTGTCCCGGAGTCATCCCCTTTTGCGAACTTCTGATAAGCAAAGCCAGATTCACTTAATAAATATGTTACTAACTGAACCACTGCAGTGGTTCACTTAACAACTATGGCAGGAAAGGTTGTAAAATGGGGCCAAACTCACGTAACAAATGCCTCAATTAACAACTGAAATGTTTGGCTTAATTTTGGTCGTAAGTTGAGGACCACCTGTCCTTACATTATTCTTCTTCATACATCATTGTGAAAATGGAAAAATAGAAACAATATATTTCTACAGTGGTACCTTGGTACTCAACTGCTTTGGAGCTCATTGAATTTGGTACTTGATGCATTTTGATGAGAAAATTTTGTCCGGATACTTGTTGTTGGTTTGGTACTCAACGCGCAAGCTAGAACTTGTAGTTGGTTTCCTCTGTGACCCGTTATCCTTTCCAGACGAAACCTACAGTGATGGGTTAGTTCCATGTCAGCTCTTGCCCTGGCCACTTCCCCTTTCGGTCTTATCTTAGCTTCTGTTGTCATTTTGTGTATTTTTTCTCAATGCATTTGCATGTGAAGTCAAGTTTTTATTTTATTTAATCTACGTGTTTATTAATTTTTAGGTTTATTTCTCATGTAAAGAAATGATATACAACCCTTTTTTTTTTTAACCTATTGCCTTAAAAATGTGCATTGTCTTTGGTTTGGAAACACATGAAATCTATTTACATTATTCCTTTTTTTGGGGGGGCGGAATTGTTCAGTACTCATCGCTTTTGGTACTCATCGCATCTCCCGGAAACAATTAGCAATGAGTACCTATGTATCACTGTACTTCAGAATCAGAATAGAGCTGGAAGGGACCTTGGAGGTCTTCTAGTCCAGCCCCCTTGCTCAAGCAGGAGAACCTATACTATTTCAGACAAGTGGCTGTCCAGTCTCTTCCTAAAAACTTCCAGTGATGAAGCACCCACATCTGAAGGCAAGCTATTCCCCTAGTTAATTGTTCTCACTATTAGGAAATTTCATCTCAATTCTAGGTTGCTTCTCTCCTTGATTAGTTTCCATCCATTGTTTCTTGTCCTGACCATATATACAGTTAAAAATATTTCCTGTTAGTGAACTTATCTATGATCAATGGGTTGGATCAGGATTTAGTCATACTGAAATGTGTGCAGTAGAGAATCAGTGAAATATATAGGGCTTTAGATTACTTGCGACAAACTAAAGATTACAGGTTTTAACAGGGCAAACTCAAGACAGTGTGAAATCTAAGCAAGAATAGCTGCATAGTTAGTTATTCTTGCACAAATACCATTCATTTCAGTGGAGGTTCAATGATAGAGAGAACATAACAGTTTACCAAGGTTCTAAAAAATAACTGAAATAATCTACCCCAGCTGCTTAAAACATTTGACTTGCCATACATAATATTTGGACATTATGAGGTGTTTCCAGCTTGGGATCTTAAAGACATTTCATCCATTGAGCTTTTGGGAATTTCTATTTTTTGTAGTATGGGAAACTATGATGAAAGTCAGCGTCTTTCCAAAAATCCCAGAATTTCAGTGGCCAAGATATATTCTTAATACTTTTATATCCTGAAGAGAAAATGGAAAGATGGGTGGATGGAATTGATGAATGTGCTTTTTACATTTATACACCGTTATATGATTTTAAGGGAATTCTCAAATGCCCTTAAATCCAATCAGTGAGAACCGCATCACATAGAACATTTAAGTTCCCCTTCTGTAGAAGTACATTTCCAGCCTAAACTTTATAATCATCTATTTGTTCTACTCTTAAGTTGTTTCCCTCTTATTTTCCTGAGGTTTTTTTTTCATTGTTTACAATCTGCCTTTGACATTCTGTACCTCATCCCCTCTCCTTGTTTTCCTTAACTGTATCCTGTTTTAATATTCCCTGTGGAAAGTTTTTTTGTGGAGTATTTTTATACAGATTTTTCAAAACTTCCTTCCTGGCCATTGAATCCTCTCTTCCTATGTCAAAATCAGAGTCCTTTGGCTAAACTTCTCAGGAGATGAGCAAGGCAGTCCCACACATTTTACAAACCAACTTCCTTTATTTGTGGTGTATATAAAACCTCATGTGTTAATAAACAGTAGTTTACTGTTTGTCATAAAGGAAGAGAGAACATTAACTTTCGAGAGAGAAAAACCTTTGCAATATTGTTAGCATTTACAGACTGGTTTTTCCCACTTGACCAGTAGACCAAGCTTCCAAATGGTTTGAGGTAATCTAACCAATTCAGAATTTAAACGGAAGGGTAGAATGCTTTTTTTATAGGTTTTTATTGGAAGAAACTATAGTATTAGTAGTGCACTATAGAAACCGAATGAAGTGGGTTTTTAAGGCTGGTAGATTTTGAGAGAAAGAGAAGAGTTACATTTTTTTTAAAGCTGGATACTGTGGAAATTGTTTTGAGGGACAGAGAGTGGGTTATGTAGTGGACTAATTGTAGAAAGAAAACTGTGGCACACACACACACACACACACACACACACACACAGGAAGCAATCTGCTAGCACCTTTTTCAAACAACTGTTGTGGCCCACTGGTGGCTAGCAAAGCTGGCAGCACAGTCAGACAGTGAGGAGTTTGGGGAGGAACATGGGCCAATCCTGGAGGCTGAGGAAGGCTCGGATGAGGGCTCTGCGTCAGAGGCAGAGGTGGGGCCAGGGCAGGCTGGCAGGCATCAGCTGCCTTCAGAGTCGGATAGCAGTGAAGCGGGGGAGCAGCTGGAGCCGGTTCCCAGCCCTGCGCATGCGCAGAGCTTCCAAAAGAAAAGAACAATTAAGAACTCAGGGTCGACGTGAGAGTAAGGCCACGGGTGGACGGTGAATGGCCCCTCCCATAGGGATTAAAAGAGGAGCAAAGGGGGAGGGGGCTTTTGCAGGAAACAATTCGTTCATTGCAGCAGTGTGAAGGTCTGTCTGTGCATCTCAGAGCCTCTGTGCTGAGTCCTTCCTTGTCAGCACTGCGTTTGAAACTATTTACTTGGCAGCTCTCCAGGCTAGATAAGGTCTGTGCTCCTAATTAGCTTTTGGCTGAAGGTGAATGAAAGAAATTCACCTTCATTTAATAAAAGGGGCTTTGCCAGGACAAAAAGTCTGCTTAGTGCTTTTTGGGGAAGCCAAAGTCAGAACACAAATTTGTCAGAACACAAATTTCATTAAAAATTTGTTTTAAAAAGCTAACATCTTTCACGAGCTGCAGCTTGCAAGCGCCTATGTTTTGTAATAAAATGTGTTAGTCTGAGGAGATGCTCCAGGACTTCTTTCAGTTTGGTGGATTAAGATAACTTCTTCCCTGTTCCTCCCAGACCATTCCCATGTATTCCCACTGATCTTATCTTCCTACTACCATTTGTATTACTACTACTATATTAATACAAGTAGTCCTTGACTTACAACAGTTCGTTTCATGACCATTCTAAGTTACAACAACGTTGAAAAAGGTGACCTATGACCATTTTTCACACTTACGACCATTTTCGCTTCCCCACGGTCACGTGATTTACATTCAGATGCTTGACAATTGATTCACATTTATGACGGTTGAAGTGTCCCGGGGTTATGTGATCTCCTTTTGCAAACTTCTGACAAGCCAAGTCAATGGGGGAAGCCCGATTCACTTAACAACCGTGTTACCAATTTAGCAGCTGCAGTGATTCACTTAACAAAGGTGGCAAGAAAAGTCGCAAAATGAGGCAAAACTCACTGAGCAAATTCCTCAATTACCAATATAAATTTTGGGCTCCTTTGTGGTCGTAAGTTGAGGACTACCTGGTAGTTCCCTTTGCAATATGCCAAAGTAGCTTCTGCTATTTAAGACAACACTCAGGGTGCCAGAGTGGGGTTTCTTTTCTCGCTTAGAAGTAAAAGTCCTTTGGTCAAATCAGATCTCATCCAGGTATGGAGTATTACAGTGGTGGCTAACCTTTTTTGGCTTCCGTGCCGATAATTGTGCAGCACCCAGAAGGCAACGTGTGATGGGGCCCCCCCACACCCCCTGTGCATGCACCCGTGCCCCCTTTCGCAACACATTCCTGCACATGCATGCACACCTCCCGCGCACCCCCCTCCGCCCCCTGTGCATGCGCGCCAGATACCTGACAATCAGCTGTCGGGCGGCGGCGCCCACGCACATGTGCAGTAGGGCTCTTCCAGACAACCTCTCGTGTGCCAGGGTAAATGGCACTGAGTGTCACTTCCGGTATGCATGGCATAGGTTCGCCAACACGGTAGTAGTATTTAACACACACACAACCCATTTCTAAATATCTAGGTTAAACTACAATTATCATCAGACTTAGCTGCAAGGATTACTGCCCAGGGGTCCTGTATATATGACGGGCACAAGTTGGGGAACTGAGCAAACAGAAAGAAACTTTTATAAGTATGCAAAATCTCTCTCTCTCTCTCTCTCTCACACACACACACACACACACACACACACACACACACACACACCTATTTATTTCTTGGGCTAGAAACAAAGTACAGGAAAATTAAGCTCCAAAATAAATTTTCCTTTTGAAACTCTCTTTTGATCTCTGTGGGTTGTTTGTTGTTTTCTTTGCTGCCTTCAACTATGTGTTTTCTCTCTCTCTCTCTCTCTCTCTCTGTGTGTGTGTGTTGTCATACTTGAAGTACCAAAGTCGTATTCATAGATCACTCTAGGTCAGTTTTGAAGGTTTCTGTGCACTTTGACCCCCCCACCAAGTTTTTCTTATGAAGAAGGTTGAGGGAAACACCATTTTTTCCTGGATGTATTTTTGGGTATGAATGCGAAATGACTCTTGATCACATTCTTCCTTTTTACATGCTGATTGAATCGCTAGCTGATGGCAAACATTCCGCCCAGTGGTGGAATTCAAAATGTTTTATTACCGGTTCTGTGGGTGTGGCTTGGTGGTTATGTGACTGGGTGGGCATGCTTGGTGGTCATGTGACTGGGTGGGTGTGCTTGGTGGTCATGTGACTGGATGGGTGTGGTTTGGTGGTCATGTGACTGGGTGGGCGTGCTTGGTGGTCATGTGACTGGGTGGGTGTGGCTTGGTGGTTATGTGACTGGGTGGGCGTGCTTGGTGGTCATGTGACTGGGTGGGCGTGCTTGGTGGTCATGTGACTGGGTGGGCGTGCTTGGTGGTCATGTGACTGGGTGGGTGTGGCTTGGTGATTATGTGACTGGGTGGGCATGCTTGGTGGACATGTGACTGGGTGGGCATGGCTTGGTGGTCATGTGACTGGGTGGGCGTGGCCAACTCAATGTCACTCACATCAAGGGGTGCCTCACCTGGCCCCTCCCCTCCCAGCCCCTCCCAGCCATTCCTTGTCACCCAGCCTCAACTTATCTATAGTTCTGTAAAAATGTTGTTCACCTTTTTTGACTTTTGACTATATACATACTATAGATGTACTTTCATGGACCACTGAAAGGAGGAAATGGCTCACATGCTTTACTCAAAAGTGTGACAGGCAACAGGCTTTTAAGGGGCTGCCACAAAGAAAGGGGGACAATGTATTTTCCAAAGAAGCAGAAGGCAAAGAAGAAACAATGGATAGAAACTGAACAGAGAGAAGCAACCTAAAACTTAGGAGAAACTTCCTGACAGTGAGAACAATTAACCAGTGGAATTTCCTGTCTCCAGAAGTTCTGGGTGCTCAATCACTGGAAGTTTTTAAGAAAAGACTGGACAGCCATTTCTCTGAAATGGTATAGGGTTCACCCCAAGGTCCCTTCTAAGTATTATTCTGACACCTTTCCCAGGATTTCTACTCAGAGTTTGGCATCCTCAGTTTTCTTGCCTGAGCTGGGGGTTGGACTAGAAGACCTCCAAGGTCCCTTTCAACTCTTGTTAAACACATGTGTATTTTATGCTCTGGACTATTGACATTGAATGCATATAAACCCTGAAAAATATGTGGTAGCCCTGGGCAAAAGAAAGGCAGAAAAATCACTCTAGGTGTAGGGACAGTGTAAAATATTAACACATGATAAATAATGGAACAATAATAGCAATAACAGTTTTATCTCTCTCTTTCTCTTCCTATTTTTCTTTCTTTCTCTACCTTTTTCTTTCTTTCTTTCTTTCTTTCTTTCTTTCTTTCTTTCTTTCTTTCTTTCTTTCTTTCTTTTTTTCTCTCTCTCTCTCTCTCACACACACACACACACTCTCTCAAGAGAGAGAGAGAGAGACACAGAGAGACACACACACAGAGCACTTAACAGACAAGTATTTTGGAAGCAGCTCCTTTAAATTTCTCCAAGGCTTGAGTGGATTATTTTACATTGCAAAAGTGCTCCAAGGCTTGATCCACCCCCACACCCTCTGTCAGACTGCACTCCTTCTCACTCCTGACACTTTAACCCACGGGGAAAGCGATACTTGCAGCGTCCATGCCTTTCTTCCTTTTTCCCAGGGAGAAAGAGGATGTGGGGAACGGAAAGCTAGGAGAGCAATTGCAAGTGAGCAACTGGGCGACCGGGTTGGGGCCGTGGCCAGCCAGGGATTGCCACTGGTTTGGACCCATGCCAAATAACCGCTACTGGTTCACCCGAATAGGTGCGAACCGGTCGAATAGCACCTCTGGTTCTGCCACACAATTGTTCTCACAAGCGAGATCAGGGGTGGGATTCTACCAGTTCGCACCTACTCGCTAGAACCGGTTGTTAACATTCTAAGCAATTCTGAGAACCGGTTGTTAGAAGAAATTACTGGCCTAATCCTGTAAGGAAGGCAGGAAGGAAACATTCTGGTGTTGCTTATAGAAACTGCCTCTCCGTTAACCCTTATTACATTCTTGGCAGGACTAGACTTCCTGTCTCAGGAACTTCTCTGGAGTTATTTTCCCCTCCTTTGCTGGTACTTTGCTTGTGTGGAGTGACCATTCAAAGTTACAATGGCACTGAAAAAAGTGACTTATGACAATTTTTCACACTTACGACTTTTGCAGCATCCCCACAGTCATGAGAGGCCAGGCAAGGAGATGCGTGCCTCGATGTGAGTGATATTGAGTTGGCCACACCCAGACAGTCACATGACCACCAAGCCATGTCCACCCAGTCACATGACCACCAAGCCATGCCCACTACCTAAGCCATGCCCACAGAACCGGTTGTTAAAATTTTTGAATCCCATCCTGGGTGAGATGTACATTTCTTTATAGCTGTAGAGAAAATGACAGATGTGTCAAAGTTGGAAAGATGGCAGTGGAGCTTCACAATTCATTCCCTGTTCCTTGTAGATGTGCACAATGTATGTACAAAGGAGGTGAAGCTGTGGTGGGATTCAACCAGTTCGCACCACTTCGGCTGAACCGGTTGTTAAATTGCTGGTTGGCCCTGCCCCTTCCCTCTCCACACCTTCCAGGAGTTGTCACACGCGCTGTTTTGGCTCCCAGGTAAGTGCAGGGAGGCCTACTAGGCTCAAAATGGAGTGGGAGGCGTGACGTTCCCCCCCAAGGTGTGGCTCGTTTTTGCTCCCAGAGGGCTGCAGGAAGGCCTACTAGGCCCAAAATGGGGCACGGGGTGGTGGTGCGGCTCCCCACAACCTGTTTTTGCACCTGGGGGTAGAGGAGGCCGAGTTCTGTCTGTCACACCCCTGGCCACGCCCACCATGTCCACGCCCACCCAGCCAGTCATTAGAGCAGAGAACCATTGTTAAATTATTTGAATCCCACCACTGGAGTGAAGCCATCTTACCAATCCTTCCTTCTAGCATACACGGCTGTATTCAGTTTTGCTACACCTTCATCCAGCTCCCCACAAACCATGTCCCACTGCAAATATTTATCCAACTCTAGCATGGTAGAGGAGAGTAGCAGAGACCACCGCACAATAAATTTTTTGAATGTTTATAAAGTGTGTCTGCCTTCATGAGCAGTGTAATACAATCAGATGTGATTGCCCTCATTATTATCATGGTGTGATGACCCGGGGCGTGACAAAAAAAATAACCAAGTCACAAAAATAGAAGAAAGTCCCTTTAATGCCTCCAACTTGGTCCCAATGTTCAATTATCCTCAGCTGTATATCAAACTCTTAAAGAAAACAGTTTTTCGAAGGGATTAAATGCAGTCCGCACCCAAAGTAAAGTTAATTTGAAATAAAAAAATCCAATGCACCACACTGAAGGAATTACTACAGCAGGCAAGGATGATTAATTGCAGACTTCTACCAGATAATGCAGCAAGCACAGTTGGGAGGAAGCCAAAACACAGATAAGCTCCGACAAGAATGCATGCTTTGCTTCCAGCAACTTGCCATGCACAGTTTGTCCTTTTAACCAGTCCTCCCAGCTGCAGCCCATGAAGGGGATCAGGGCCGCTTCCTCCCCCAAAGACCACACCACTCACGTTTCTCTCTTATCTGCTCCTCCCTGTGTGCTCTAGGATGAAGAGGGGATGGGCCTGGGTCTTCCTCTGAATGCCCCTCCGGCTTGTGCCTTTCCCCAGTTTCCTCCATAACCACCAGAGCCACACTCCTTGTCAGCTGTTCCAGTTCTGCCTCAAAGTCAGACTCCAACAGGGGCATGACACATGGTCAGCATTCTAAGAGAAACCAGGTAGGGAGGTGTGAAAATGAAAGACCCACAAAAATGCAACAATGGGTTTTTTTTTTCTAAGGAGCCAACAAGTGTCTAAACTGTTTCTCAGAGTTACAGTGTCCTAATTTTTTCAAACCTAAAGTATAGAGTTTTGTTTTGTTTTTAATTTCAGTTGGGAGTTAATGTGACATTTTTTAAAATAATGAAAGGAGATGAACCCCCCCCCCCACTTTTAATTACTTCAGCGGAGAAGTGTGCTTGTCAATTCACAACATAATGCTAAACAATTAGTTCCCAGTGTTCAAACTGGGTGGCTCTCCAAGCAGACCGCTTCGGAGCCATTGGAAAAGAAAAAAATACCACAGGACATCTGCTCTTAGTTATACACTTTTGGAGTCTGGGAGGGGTGGGCTTGTGAGTTTGAACATAACTAGGGGTAAAAACAATATATTTAAACGAGCCCTGAGCAAAGACTTCTTTTGGAAAATGTTAACAATTGTTTTGTGTTGCGGAATGTAACACTTATCATTAAATGTTTTGTTTCCTGGGACCCAGAATATTTTCCACTGTTTTTCTGCATGGCAGAAGAGGAGCAACCACAATATTAGCAGTATCGTAATATGTCAGGATGTATTGGGTGAAAGAACATTTGTGTTTCTCCTACAACTGTCTCTCATCATTCAACAAAGTCCAGGGCCCTCTAGTGATCAAACTATATTATAGCAGTATCCACATAGCCTTTTGGAAATATTACTACAGGGAGGTAAAACAAGCCTTTTCTGGAATCAGAGGTTGGAAAGACTCAAAAGGCACAATTTGTTGAATGCGGCCTGGGCTATAACTAGATTTAATGAACACCTAGTTCACCATATTACATACCATGTCTTGTAACATGATACAGTCTTCTACAAGCTAACCTTTTATGCTCTCCTTGATCTATCTAATGCGCCTATTCCTTCCTTTAAATTCTTTCAGATTCTTTAGATAGATGAGAGATGAGAGAGAGAGAGAGAGAGAGAGATGATAGATAATCGATAGATGAGAGAGCTAGAACTAGATAGATGATAGATAGATAGATAGATAGATAGATAGATAGATAGATAGATAGATAGATAGATAGATATAGATATGATATAGATATAGATATAGATAGATATAGATATAGATATAGATATAGATATAGATATATATATATAGATATAGATATATATATATGTATATATATTTTCCCGCATTACATACATACATAATATAATATACATACATACATACATAATATATATATATATATATATATATATATATATATATATATATATATATATATATTTGTTTTCGTGGTATTACATGTATGGCATTCAGCTTTGTTCGGTATTTTTCACATCATTATAGTTGTGCTTTTAAAGTTGTAGCAATTCAGCAGAATCTCATCTGCCATCATCAGGCTTCTGTATAGTGTTCATCTGTGAGTCAGACTTTTACAGTGGTTTTGTCTGACTCACAGATGAAGCCACTATACAACTTAAGCCTGATGATGGCAGAAATGAGATTCTGCTGAAATGTTGTACAACTTAAAAAATACAACTATAATGTATGATGGAAAATTCCCGAACAAAGCTGAATGTGCATACATGTAGCAGATCTATCTGCCAATCAGGCTTAAGAAAGATACATACAGAAAGAAAGAAAGAAAGAAAGAAAGCAAAGAAAGAAAGTAAGAAAGAAAAAATAATATATATATATATATATATATATATATATATATATATATATATATATATATATATATATATATATATATAAGAGAGAGAGAGAGAGAGAGAGAGAGAGAGAGAGAGAGAGAGAGAGAGATATGATATATTCATGTATCATTTATATCTTCTAGATTTTCATTTTTATATATTTATATGTGTAGGCTGACATATTCTTTCTGCTTCTTTAATGACTGTATCCCTCCTATGGTCTATGGCTCTAATAAAGATTTGATCTGAATTTGATTTATATTACAGAGATTGATTATCATCAACGTCATTGCCTGCAAATGTATTTTTAAGTTTGCAATATAGAGCTGCTTTTAGATTCACTACTGTGGGCAGTCAATATTTTCCCACAGAGAGATAAGAATAGAGAAGCAATTTACGAATGGTTTCTGGTACACAGTGAAAGACCAGCTTCATTTTCACTTGCCTCCCTAATGAAAAGATTTGGAAACTGAAAACTATTTATAAAACTTCCAAATTGCCTTTTTGAGGGTTTTTTTAAAAAACTTTCCTATTTCCTACACTTTTTAGAGCATTGCTATATCTGAACTATGGAAAGAATAACATCGTTGTTATTACCAAATAAAACTCAAGGGACAAATCATGGAAGGGAGCAGTAAAAGATCCTATGCAATCTAGTAACATTAATACAAAAATCCCATAATTCTGGGTGTAGTTCATTTCTGACCAGCATCAGCTCAATTCCAAAGGGTGAGGCAAGGTTAATAATATAAAATAGTAATTAAAGAAAGACAATTACGTTGTGGTGAGCCTTCTACTCCCAGGAGGTGTGTGTGTTCAGATTGCTCACAAACATTATGCGCTTACACTTTGTATAGCAAATGATACACCCATTTGCTGTCCATTGCAGTGCCTTTGGGACTGTATAATGCTTCTTGAAGTTGCCCATGGTATTGCGTTCAAGTGGCCCTGGAGAGTTTGTGTTGCCATTAAAGATTCAGTCTTTACTACCCTGTAAAATACTTTGTTTTGTTGGAAGGCTCTTCCATCTGAGCTTCTCCAAAAATTAGCTTCCACTGCTTTGGAAGGAAATTGGACTTATTTTTTGGATTATCTTCTTTCTAATGGACTTGCTTTATTTCTAGTCTTCCAGAAGAAAAGGGGATTAGGGGCTGAATAAAGTGCCAGGTCTTCTTCTTCTTCTTCTTCTTCTCCTCCTCCTCCTCCTCCTCCTCCTTCTCCTTCTCCTCCTCCTCTCCTTTAATGTTTTTCTTCACATTAACTCTGACTGTATGTCATACTGATGATGATGTTGTTGTTGTTGGTAGCTACTCTTAGATCATGGTTGTTCCAAAGGTGCTTTTTCAAGAGCCAACTGGACTTTCTTGTTTTTCTTTGAAGATGTTTCACTTCTCATCCAAATGTTTCCTCCTACTTGGAGGAGAAGCAAAATGTCTTCAAAGAAAAACAAGAAAGTCCAGTTGCCTCTTGAAAAAGCACCTTTGGGATACCAACCCTTAGCAACCACTTTTTTTCCCCCTGAAGCTTGTCCCTAACTTTATCCTTCAGGTGTTCTGATTGTGATGAAAAGAATAAGAAAGAAGCCCAAATAAGAGAAAAGTTACTACTAGGCAATCATTTTTTTAAAACTAAACAACTTTCTGATTAAAAATAAGGGATGATTGATTTACATATTTTAATGGGTTGGTTTTTTTTAAAAAAATAAGTTGATGTGGCCACTTCTGTCAGAAACCAATAGGTCATATCCTTAGTTCATACATTATACTTGACTGGTTTATTTTTCAAAACTTTCATGGTTTGATAAGTTACTCTCTGGGTTCACACATTATGAAAAGACATAAATATGAATATACTAGGCCTAGACTTATCATCATTCATAGAAATACAGATTCCATATCTTCCATGCATCGTGGCATGTTACTTTCATGAATTATTGAGCTGATCTCAGATTATTATGGTGTCATCCCTTTAGTCTTCAGTTTAGTCTTGCTCATTCCCACATAGACTAAAGAACTTCAATTTATTCCTTCAGCTGTTCTTAATCGGCTCTCCTCAATGTCTTTCTGAACTCAAGAAGAGGAGAGCATCTCAACAAATTTAGCTTTTGGCTAATTGGATCCTTCAGATATGTTGAAATCAGACTAAACTAAAAGAAATCCAAAGGAAGACACACCTGGTCTTTAAACAGATGCTTCTGTGGTCACCTGCCCAAATCTGGAGGTTTGAAGGATTAATATTTCTCTTATAAATAATCCTACACATAAAATCATGCCTGGATACTTGGTTGCAACTGAGCCTCTACTAGATTTCTTCTAATCTAGTGTGGTAAATAGCAACCCCTGTGATATATTTACATGGCTTTGTTTATACAACCCAACTAACCTGGTGTGATTTATAACAAATGTGTATTACTTACAATAAAGGATCCACATCAACAGGTTTATCTGCTGGAACAGACAGCTTACTCTTTTGGGATGAATTTTTAACTTTTTTTTCAAATTAGTTCAACAAGTCTGGAGTAAAATATTATCCTATAATCCTTGAGGAGTTCCAAAGGTGCTTTGTACTTTTGCTTTTAATTGTAGTTAGGAGATAAGCCTTCTCTTTAAAATCGTCCTTATTCAAGATGTAAAATAAGTCTTGCTTGGAAAAAAGTTACATGTGATATGAAATGGTACTGGGAAGTACACACAGTGTCTCTTCCCCAGAATTATGACTGGTCAGGTGTGGCCGACTGTTGCTTTAAATCATTCAGGTAAAGTTTGTAATTCCAGCCTTGAGTGATGTCACGCATTTCCTTGAGTCAATCACCCAATTAAAATTTTCTTTCTTTCTTGCAAACATCAGATTAGAACCTGCAAGTCGGGTTGGACATCTGTTAATGAACCGTGGTATCTTTGTTCCTTTTTCCCTCTTCTCCTTTCCCCCACCATCCCAATACTCTGGCTGGGGGACGTTTTACGTCTCTTTAAATACTGTATACGCAGGAATTAAATGGTTTATACAAATAACAAAAGGTAAATTAAGCTGTGTTTTGTTCCAACTTTCACTCAGCCTCACCGAGCCTCTGGCAACAGAAGCAACTCCTCAACAGGAAAAAAAAAAGTGAGTTATCCTGAACAAGTATTTGCTTCATTTTTAATGTATGAGGATAATAGTTCTGTTGTTTTGTACCCTTACAGGACATTCTCTTACTAGGTGAATGCATTTTGTTGTAATAGTGGGAAAGGCCTCGGTTTGAAAGTTTACAGCACTTGACTAGAAAATTTAACTCACAGAAGCCGGACACTGCTTTATGTATACTGACAGGAGAGATGAGTTCAATGAATGAAGGTTGGAATTAAACAACCTTTATACAGATTCCTCTGCTAAAGACCAGCTGAGGTAACCTTAATTAGCATGTGATTTAAGGCCTACTTGCATGCACCTGGAACATCTGTATTTTCTAGGGATAGCTTTCAATCCTCCTGTATGAATTCAGTGGCATTTTTCTGAACATCTGATGTAATCACATTATTGTTCTTCGTATTAAACTGATTGGTTTGTTGCAAAGAACTTAATTCACAGTGATAACATTTTCTGTTTTCCTAGATTTATGATTATTGAGTTATATGACAACAGATATGAATACATTGCCCACAAATGGTACATGAATATTTAGAGTATAGTTGTACACTATCACACTATATCAGTGATGGCTAACCTTTTCAGCTTGGTGTGTCGAAAATCGGGAAAATGTGTAGCCTTCCTCGGGTCGTGTGTCACTTCAAGAAATATCAATAATTTGGTTTATGACGGACTGGGCTGGGGTGATCACACAGGGCTGTGAAACTCGTCTCCCTGGTCTCAGGGCTGCAGGTGCAGGATGTGGGGATCGGAAGGCCACCTTACAGGGCTGTGAACCTCATGGATCTCCTTTCCTCCTGTAGCGTTCCTGAGGTAATGAAACTGACAAACCTCAGTTTATGGCGGTTAAAACTGGTTCTCTGCTGCAAAGATCTTGCGGCAGCGGTGACACCACGCCTTCACGCAACAAGCAGGGAGCAGGGATTGGAGCAGAGCACAGGCAGCCTCTAAATGTGCAGGTTTTCCCCACACCAACAGGCGTGTCAGTCAAAGTGCCTCAGCGTGTCACGAGTGACACGCGTGTCATAGGTTAGCCATCACTGCACTATATTCAATTAAGTTAACTTCCCAGGACACTGAGAATGACTGCCTGAGATTCTGTTTGTTGGTTCTGACAACATTGTGGTGGTGGTGGTTTTTGATGGGAGTCTCTATAGCAAGTTGGTGTGCCAGTCTGATCAAACCGCTTTTGACTCTCTCCTGACTTCAGTTGGCTGTTCCTCCTCAAACTACTGTGTTTCTCATATAATAAGGCCGGGTCCTTTTTTTTTTTTTTTTTTTTGAGCCCCGAAAAAATGGCTAGGCCGTCTTTTCGGGGGTTGTTGAGGTAATTCCCCGTTAGGAGAATGAGCGCATACAGGGAGACGTATAGAGAGTAGTGTTGGAATAATACACACAGAGCACACAGATACACTGTACAGTAAATGTTCCTAACATTCCTAACAGGGGTGACTTAATTCCCCCCCCTTGCATCTTCGGGCAGGCGGGCGGCGACGACTTGGATGTTGACCTCGGTGTTGGTGGGGCACTTCGTATCGGGGTCAATGCAGGCAGCACCATATCCGGGTGTGCAACAAAAGTACTTCCTAATGGCAAGGCCCCCCCCACCATTCCCCCCATTTCGCATGTTTTAATATAGGCCTTAATTTGGAGGGAGGGGCTTAATTTCATTTCATGCCTATAAAACATGCTGGGACTTCCTATTGGGGGAGGCCGTATTGTTGGAGAAACAGGGTAAGATTACCTCAAAATTATGCACTGCATTCTGTCTCATTATATGTGTGTGATGCATTAATAGATACAATAAGATCAAGTGAGTTACTAATACCACTCTATAAAGCCTTAGTAAGACCACACCTAGAATACTGCATCCAGTTTTGGTCACCACACTATAAAAAAGATGTTGAAACTCTAGAAAAAGTACAAAAAAGAGCAACCAGGATGATTAGGGGACTGGAGACTAAAACATATGATGAACGGTTGCAGGAACTGGGCATGGCTAGTCTAGTGAAGAGAAGGACCAGGGGAGACTGGATAGCAGTCTTCCAATATTTGAGGGGCTGCCACAGGGAGGAGGAAGGGGGTCAAGCTATTTTCTAAAGATCCTGAAGGCCAGACAAGGAATAATGGATGGAAACTGAACAAGGAGAGATTCAACCTGAAAATAAGAAGAAACTTTCTGACAGTGAGAACAATCAACCAATGGAATAGCTTGCCTTTGGAAGTTGTGGGAACATCATCACTTGAGACTTTCAAGAAGAGATTGGACTGCCATCTGTCAGAAATGGTGTAGGGTCTCCCGCTTGACCTACAAGGTCTCTTCCAACTCTGATTATCTGTTATCACACACCACACACAGAAGCCTACATTTGCTGCAAACACTACATAACAAAGATAAACAGCTGGTGATGCGGGACGTTTAATCCAGTTGTTCAGAGGCTCGTTGGTGGCACTGTTCTACTTGGTTTTCCTTACTCAGCCAAACACTGATGGTTTTGGTGGGTTGTTAATTGTTCAATTAAACAAAGCTGAAAAGAACGGTAGATGGTCTCAGGGTAGAGCGTTGCAAGCACAGGCACTGTTATTCAAAGTTGAAAAACACATGTGATAGGGATTAAAGGAAACCAAATCAAATGCATGCACTTACTTTTAAAGGACTCCTATTCAAATCTATAAAATTCACAAAAAAAACAGGTAAAGCCCCTTTTATTCCTTCACTTTGCTTCCAAGTTCCAAATATCCTTGACTAGAGACAAAAAACTCCCACATGAGCAGTTACAAGAAGGTGAAAATCCCTTATAAACTAAAAATGCCTATAAATTATAAAGAGTAAAAACAACACAAACCACAGTGAAGCAATTAAGGGAACCAGGCAAGATAAGGGCTTGAAGACATCCACAGATATCGGAACACACACTGGGAAGGATGCCAAACTCAGAGAGGAACGACAGACTAGAGGTATTTCCATGCTTTGTTTCCAGCACTGGCCCATACACATGTCCATCCTTTTAACCAGTTCTCACAGCTGCAGCCCATGAAGAGGATCAAGGCCCTTTCCTCCCCCATAGACCATGTCATTCACGTCTCTCCCTTATCCTCTCCTCCCTGCGTGCCCTAGGATGGAGAGGGGATGGGCCTGGGTCTTCCTCTGACTGCCCGGCTGGCCTCTGCCCTTCCCCAGTCTCCTCCACAACCTCTGGAGGCACACTTCCACTCCCTGTCAGCTGTTCCTCCTCTCCCTCAGAGTCAGTCTCCACCAGGGGCATGACACATATCCCCATTTACCTGAGCAGCGGCCATGCACATCCGCATTCCCAGGGCTGGGCTGCTGGGGGTTCACAGGGGTTCGGGAGAGCCCCTAACTAAGATTCTGTGCAGTTCGGAAAAACCCCAAATTCCAGTCCTGGCTGGGCCCGCCCATCCCACCCATCCCCTCCCAGAAGACCACACACTGCCCATTTTGGATGCAGGTAAGCTCAGGGTGCATACGGAGGCTCGGGGAGGGCGAAAAACGGGTCTCCCGGAAGTTCAGGAAGGCCGGAAATGGGCCTGTTTCAGCTTTCAGAAAGCCTCCGGAGCCCAGGGAGGCCATTTTTGCCCTCCGGGAAGCTCAAGGAAAGCCTCCGGAGCCCGGGGACGGCAAAAACACCCCCCCCCCGCATGGTGCAGAAGGCCGACTAGGCCACACCCACCATGGCCACGCCCACCCTGCAACCGGGCAGAGAACCCCTTGCTAAAATTTTTGAAGCCCACTGCACATTTCATTTGTGCAAGATGCACATACACATTTGCCTCTTACTCATGTGGAACTATCCCTTTCTCCCCCACACCGGGCCGCAAACCCTGAAAAGGTTGGGGAACTCTGATTTAGACTTTTAGGTAACAGCCTAAGTGGTATGTGATTATAAAGTCATAAAATTAAGACTTTATTCTGAGAACTTTCTAAAAAAGAAAACCTCGTGAAATGGCTATGAGAAAACATTACATTCGTTCTATTGGATTGTGAAAATGTACAATGCAAAATGCAACATCCCAACAAAATCCAAGAGGATTTTTTTTTCCAGCTGATGAAAATAATACGTTCTCTAAACTAGGTCCACATTTGATATTTCTGCTTGATCTTTTCACGTCGCCAAGTGTCTAATCCTTCTCAATATAAAGATATCCCATTTATAGCATGCGTGTAAACACATAGCATGCAATACTTTTCTAAAGCTATGTTGTTTTTGTTAGGACAGAATGTTTTCTTGTAACAAAAGAACTGGGCTGTCCTATCTAAATAACTTTGATTCCAAGGTAAAATCAGAGGAAGACAAGTCTTTTTGCAAACTCAGCCGTGTCTTATGTGACTATTTCTCTGGAGGAGAGAGGATTGAGACAGAGAGAGTGACTGACAGGAACTTTTTTTACTCTTCAGATTGGTTAATAGGTGGCTACTAATTATGTATATATTAGGGTTGTGATAGGATTACGTGACAATTTATTTATATCCTGTTAACTCCCACGTATTGTTGAACTAATTGGATTACACCACAGGGGTTAGATTTTTAGGATTGGTTTCATTTAATTTAATATATTTTGGTTGATTCCAGACCGGGGAACAGTAGCAAAAATACCAGTCATATATGACTGCAGCTATCCTGTCTTTCCTGCCTTAATGAAAAAAAAATGAAGGATGGAAAGAACCTAGGAGGGTTATCAGTGAAAGTTATCTGGATCCTCCATAATATTCTCTGAATAAGGCTAAATGATTGTACCATGAAAGTTCTGTTGGGTTATTTTCTCACCCATCCATTAAGAAATTGCCACTTCTGCCAGACAGACATTAAAAGATTTCTTCATTGTAATTATCAGGTTTTGATTATCGAATGTTTTTCAATCCAAACAGTCTCTTGTGCGTATGATCGAGTACAGTAGAGTTGAGTGAGTATTCAGCAGATTCTGACCAATTCTGGAGAACTAGTAGCAGAAGTTTTGAGTAGTTCAGAAAACCGGCAAATACCACCTCTGACTGGCCCCACCCCCATCTCTTCTCTGCCTCCCGAGTCCCAGCTGATTGGCTGGGTCTTCTTTTGTTGCCCTGCACAGGAGAACGGAGCTGGAAAGCAGGTTAGTGGGGTGGGGAGGGAATGGGGATTTTAGTATCCTTCCCCTGCCATGTCCACCAAGCCACACCCACCAAGCCATGCCACGCCCACCAAGCCACACCCACAGAAACAGTAGCAAAAATATTTGAACCCTACCACTGGAGTACAATCAGGATCAAACTCCTGGCAGTGAGCAGTGACTTAGCTTGCAGTACTGCACTCTAACCACTGCGCCACCACCACTCTTAAGTGAGGTGCGCGTTGCTATTTGCAAGCTAAAAGGCATAGTAGGATCAATGAGTACAGGTACTCTTTGACTTACAACTGTTCATTTAGGGACCGTTTGAAGATCCAACAGCATCCAACCAAGTGACAGGACTATTTTTCAATACTTACAGCTATTTTTCACACCCATTTTTCACACTCACCCACCACTGAAGCATCTCCATGGTCACATGATCGTGATTCGGACGCTTGACCACTGACTCATATTTATGATGGTTGCAGTGTCCTGGGGTCATGAGATCCTCCTTTTGTGACCTTCTGACACAGCAGAGTCAATGGGGAAGTCAGATTTGCTTAACGACCGGGTTACCCAGTTACTAATTTAACAACGATGGTGATCCACTTAACAACTGTGGCAAGAAAGGTTGTAAAATGGGATAAAACTCACTTAACAAATGTCTCATTTAGCAACAGAAATTTTGGGCTCAATTCTGCTGGTACGTTGAGGACTACCTGCATATAGATATATTTTAAGAGGAGGTAGTGCTTCCTTCTTGCAAAGAGCACTCCATTTTATACCTGAGAAAATATTATTATTATATACCAATTAGTTTTTATATACAATTATTATATACAATTAGTGTTATATACCACCTTTATTTTATATAGCACTTAGCAATAGCACTTAGACTTACATACCGCCTCACAGTGCTTTACAGCCCTCTCTAAGCAGTTTAGAGAGTCAACCTATCACTCGCCAACAATCTGGGCCCTCATTTTACTGACCTCGGAAGGATGGAAGGCTGAGTCAACCTTGAGCCAGTCAGGATTGAACTCCTGGCAGTCAGCAGAGTCAGCCTGCAATACTGTATTCTAACCACTGAACCACCACGGTGAGAGAGAAACAGAGATGTAGATAGATAGTGTTGTGAATCAATAAAAATTACTAGCATAAATGCAAATCAGGGTTTGGAAACCTGCATACCTGATTGGCCCTTATACAACAACTAGGGATTGGTCCATTGCTAGTCCCTGATTGGCCACTATTTGGACACTTCTCATTGGTTATAAGTTTGAACTTGTTGCACATGTCATTGGTTAATAAGGTAGCAGATAACCCTATAAAAGGGTTGCTGTTACCCATAGCCTTGCTCTGTTCTATTCTATTGTTATTATTAAAGAGTTGAAGTCACTGTCAGATGTCTGGTCTCCATTATTCCCCAAACTTAACACTGGCGACGAGGGTGGGATTCGGAGACCGATGAGCTGACTGATCTACAGAGCAACTAACAGAGCACGTGGTCGAACACGCACCATCAACGGCAACATGGCCAGCGGTGCCGTACCACCCGCTCCATTCAACCCAGAGACCGAAGACTGGGAGGCATACATGGATCGGTTCCAGATGTTTCTGGAGACCAACAATTTGAAAGATGCAACAACCGGCAAAAAAAGAGCTATCTTTCTAACTCACTGCGGGCCTACCGTGTTTAAAATGGCAAAATCACTTGCCAAGCCTGCAGAGGTAAAAGAGATGGACTGGGACGTCCTCGAGCCTTTACTACGGGCTCACTACGCGCCCACCGTGCCAACCTTAGTCAGAAGACATGAATATTACCAGAGGGACCAGCGGAAGGGCGAAAGCCTTGCCAATTACATCGCGGACCTCCGCAACCTTGGAGGCCTCTGCGGATTCACCGACTTAGAAGAAGCCCTCCGGGACCGCCTGGTTCTGGGCCTAGAAGACGGCACAATCCAGAGCAAAATTTTGGCTAAGGGGGACATCAGCCTCAACGATGCCCTTAAAGAAGCCGCGGCAGCGGAGGCGACCAAGAAGTCGGCAGCCCGAATGCGCCGCACCAACGCACCGCTACGTAAACTCGCCAATGATACCTCGCCTCGCTCAGAGAGACACCCGGTATCGACTCACCACGAAGACCTAGAATCCCCATCCGAAAGCGATGAGGAAGAGGTCAACCGACTCCGAACGGAACGAGACCAGTTCACGCAACCCTCTTTCCGACCGTGTGCAGGATGTGGGGCGAATCACCCACGATCCAGCTGCAAATTCCTCGACGCACTCTGCCGAAATTGCAGGAGACGAGGTCACATCGCAAAGGTTTGCAGAAGCAAACAAAACTCCAAACCCCGACAGGCCGAATGCCAATCTTCAGGATTCTTCGGCACACACCGAGAAAAGCTGAACCACCAATGGGGAAACCACTCCTACAGAAACAAGCCATCCACCACTTCCACCAGGCGTGAAGAAACCAGACAGGAGGAGACCCACCAAACAATCACCATAGGCCACGCTACATCCCTTGATGCCGGGAAAATCCGAGTAAAGGTCGCCATCGAAAACAAACCTTGCGTGATGGAGGTAGACTCGGGATCTTCCCTCTCGATGGTGTTGTGGAAAATGCTCCAACAGCTCATTCCAACGATTCGCCGCCAAGACCTTAACTCTCAAAGGGTTATACTCAAAGATTATCAGGGCAACCGAATTCCCGTCGTCGGGTCCCGCAGATTCCAGGTCTCTTTCAAGGACCGTACCATCGCTCTACCACTGACTGTCGTGGACCGCGACAGGCCTAGTCTTTTAGGCCTTCAATGGTTCAGGCCGCTCGGAATCACTGTAGCCGGAGTCCACCGAGCTGAGAGCAGCGATTGGGAGGAGGCACTCGTGCAAGAATTCCAAGACGTTTTTGCGAACGGACTAGGCAAGTACAAGGGGACCCCGATCTCGTTTAACTTGAACCCTGACATAGCACCCATCCGCCTTAAGCCACGTCGGGTGCCATTCGCTAATAGCGCAGGGCGTGCTGGAACCCACCGACCACGCCCGCTGGGAAACCCCTATAGTGACGCCTATCAAGCCTGATGGGTCACTAAGAATTTGCGGAGACTACCGGGCCACCTTAAACCACGCACTACAGCAGAGTGCATATCCAGTGCCGGTAGTGCAACACTTGCTCCATTCCCTGGGTGGCGGGAAAGTTTTCGCTAAACTAGATCTAGCCCAGGCGTATCAGCAATTGCCTGTAGATCCTACCATGGCAGAAGCGCAAACTATCGTAACGCATAGGGCGCATTTAAATGCAACGGCTCCAGTTCGGGTAAGCGTTGCCCCGGAATCTTTCAGAGTTTAATGGAAAGGTTGTTACAAGGGATCAGAGGGGTCGTACCATATTTCAACGATGTACTCATCGCCGCCCCTAACAAAGACATCCTAGAAAAACGACTCAGAGAGGTCTTACGAAGATTCCAAAACGCAGGCCTCAGAGTTAAAAAAGATAAATGCCAGTTATGTACCGAAAAAGTAGAATTTTTGGGATACCTCCTGGACAGCCAAGGAATCCATCCCACCGAAGACAAATTAAGGGCGATTAAAAAGGCCCCCACTCCAAGGAACAAGGCAGACCTACAGGCGTTCCTTGGACTTATCAATTTCTATAATGTCTTTTTACCCCACAAAGCAACGGTAGCAGAACCATTGCATAGACTATTAGACAAAAAAGCAACGTGGATTTGGGGACAACGGGAACAATGTGCTTTCCAACAAGTAAAGAAATTGCTAACTTCTGACTCTGTACTTATGCAGTACAACGAGACTCTTCCGCTCACTATCACGTGTGACGCATCACCTTTTGGGGTTGGGGCAATTCTGGCCCACGTGTTGCCAAATGGAGCGGAAGCCCCCATCGCGTTCTTTTCGCAAACCCTAGCTAAAGCTGAAAGAAATTATAGTCAGCTGGACAAAGAAGCTTTAGCTATTGTGGCTGCAGTTAAAAGATTTCATGAATATGTTTATGGCCGTTCGTTCACGATAATTACTGACCATAAACCGCTACTGGGGATCATTGCGGGTAATAAACCAACCCCGTATATATTGTCCCCCAGAATGACCCGTTGGTCTGAATTCTTGGCGGCCTACAACTACACCTTGCAACATCGCCCGGGGAAGTCAATTCTCCACGCTGATGCATTGAGCAGAACACCGCTCCCAGACTCTGTTGTAGATCCAGCCCCAACCATCTCAACACTACAGATCGAAGCTCTACATGCACCACCCTTGACGGCTAGAGACATTGCCTTTGAAACGAAAGGTGACCCAGTTCTGCAACACATCCTACGCTGGGTTGAACGGGGGTGGCCGACGGACCAAATAGCACCGGAATGAGCGCCTTTCAAAGCCCGCCAAACCGAACTGTTTTCCCAGAAAGGCTGTATCTTGTGAGGCGATCGAGTCGTAATCCCTGGCAAATTGCAACAAACTGTTTTGGCGGTTTTGCATGAAGGACATCCGGGTATCGTGCGGATGAAAGCACTCGCACGCAGCTACGCTTGGTGGCCGGGAATCGACAAAAGAATCGAGGCCTGGGTCGCTTCTTGTCAACGTTGCCAGGACGTCAGCAACGCCCCGCCTAAAGCAAGCCCAACAGAATGGGAAATTCCGAGGGGACCTTGGTCCCGTATTCATATTGACTTTGCGGGACCTACCAAAGGCCACACATTCCTTATTACTGTCGACGCCTATTCAAACTGGCTCGAGATCCATTGAATGAACACAACTACAACGGACTCAGTTATCAATAAATTAAACAGACTATTTGCCACACACGGGTTTCCGGACGTGTTGGTCTCGGACAACGGCCCACAATTTACTGCATTACCCTTTGAACAATATCTTGCTGATCGGGGCATCCGCCATGCACTAACCTCGCCCGCGCACCCTGCGGCGAATGGACGTGCAGAACGCATGGTACAATTTGTAAAAAAGACCCTTCACAAAATGGAATTTGGCAACATCGACGACAAAATCAATCGAATTCTCTTGTTGCAGCACATCACGCCCCACAGCGTGACCAACAAAACGCCTGCTAAACTTCTCATGGGGCGGAAACTACGATCGCACCTTGACCGGCTCCACCCCGCATTCGCACCGGAAAAGCCCTTCGGCTCCAGCAGCAAATGCCGGGAATTTAAGGTAGGCGATTTAATCTTTGCCAAAAACTTTTCCGGTGACCCGTTATGGATACCCGCAACCGTTACCCACCTTACCGGGCCGAGATCTTACCGCCTGCTAACGGACGATGGGAGGGTGTGGAAATGCCACATAGACCAACTCCGATCAAGACTACCACCCAGCGCCCATGACTCCCCGGGTTCACCAACTCAAGGGGGAAGAAATATCGAGGAAATTGACTTTGATATGACAAATAGCAGGCCAACGGAAACCCTACGCCCAGCGAAACACCGAACGTGAAGCGGGAGGGAGTTGAATTTTTCAGGGAACTTTAACACGGGAAACCGAACTGCAAAACCCTCAAGAAACACGGAGTAGCGGAGACAACCACAGTGAAAGCAGCACGGAATCACCGTGCAGCGAAACAGAAATTAATAAAGACCATTCAAACGCTCCACCGGAACCGGACCTTAGACCAAAACCGGTGGAGCCACGGAAATCATCCAGACAGACCAAACGGCCTGTCTATCTTGAGGATTTTATTACAGCTCCCCTCAAATGGAACCCAAGGGGGAGGGGTGTTGTGAATCAATAAAAGTTACTAGCATAAATGCAAATCAGGGTTTGGAAACCTGCATACCTGATTGGCCCTTATACAACAACTAGGGATTGGTCCATTGCTAGTCCCTGATTGGCCACTATTTGGACACTTCTCATTGGTTATAAGTTTGAACTTGTTGCACATGTCATTGGTTAATAAGGTAGCAGATAACCCTATAAAAGGGTTGCTGTTACCCATAGCCTTGCTCTGTTCTATTCTATTGTTATTATTAAAGAGTTGAAGTCACTGTCAGTTTCTGGTCTCCATTATTCCCCAAACTTAACAGATAGAGGGGTACTCGATAGAGAGAGGTATGATAGAGATAAATAGTAATAGCACTTAGACTTATATACCGCTTCACAGTGCTTTTACAGCCTTCTCTAAGCAGTTTACAAAGTCAGCCTCTTGCCCCCAACAATCTGGGTCCTCATTTTACCCACCTCAGAAGGAGGGAAGGCTGAGTCAACCTTGAGCCTGGTGGGATTCGAACTGCCAAACTGCTGGCAGCCAGCAGTCAGCAGAAGTAGCCTGCAGTACTGCATTCTAACCACTGCGCCACCGCGGCTATAACTGAAAGCAGCATTCATAATGACTATTTTCCTCACTGCAACATTCCTGCAAGGAGAGAGAGAGAGAGAGAGAGAGAGAGAGCCTTGTCACCCATTGGCTTTCATGCCTAAGGGAGGCTTTGGGGGGGGGCTTTCTTTAATTACTATTTATGATAAAGATAAGAGCTCTTGCTCTTCTAAAGTAAGCCTTAAATTTTACTAAAGATGCTACTTGACATCCAGTTCTGTTGGCAGTATTATTTCTTCCAGGCGGTGTGGCTTTGTCTGTGTCCAGATATTTCTAGCTTACAGGCCTAGAATTATCAGTCAGTCCCCATTCAAGTATAAAATCACAATTAACCTTGTTGAGTTTCCCAAGTCAGCCGAGATCAACTGCCAGAGTCACAATTGCCTCAGGCCGTAACAGTGAATCTTGTCTAGAAATTCAACCAAGTGAGCAGAGGAAAAATCAAGGGCAAACCACAGATAGATATGTTGTTCTTATTGTTAACCCAAAGCTTAGTGATGAAGATTAGCGTAACAATAACAGCCTTTGGGTTTAAAGCTCACACCTCTTTTGCCTGCCTGAAAGTGGAATTGGAGTTCTTTGCAATCTCGAAAGAAAAAGATACTTGAATTGTTAGATCGCGGGAAAAGAGAGACTCGAAACCAGCGTGACAGTTCAGCTCTTTATTTCCATGCATAGATCTGTACAAGATCTTGGAGCCGCGGCAGCCCTTCATATAGGGATTGCTCGCGGCTTGCCGACCAATGACAGGTCTTTGAATCTCCCGTGATCGGCTTGGCCAATCGCGGTTGATTCTTAGCGGCCCAATCACTGCCGTTTAGTGGACCAATCGCAATGCAGTTTGTGTGGACCAATCAGAAGTTAGCATTTGGAGTATGTTAATACAGAACATGCATCATGTTTTAATAATGGCCCTGTCTGCTTCCATCTTTGACAGCTTCAGCCAATATAGCTGGGTGGTGCCTTTAATTCACCCCATTTATTAAAATTAAAAGAGAACAGGAAAAGTATGTGATTCTATCTGCAACTTCATCATTGCAAAGTAGATCTTTGAAAAGCCATGGTGGCACACTGGTGAGAATGAAGTATTGCAGGCTGACTCTGCCCACAGCCAGGAGTTTGATTTTGAATGGCTTGAGGTTGTCTCAGCCTTCCATCCTTCCGAGGTCAGTAAAATGAGGACCCAGATTGTTGAGGGCAATATGCTGACTCTGTAAACCGCTTAGAGCTGTAAAAAGCACTGTGAAGCAGTATATATAAGTCTAAGTGCTATTGCTATCGCTTTTCTTCCAACTCTTAGGATCCTTTTGTTCCCATAAAAGAGGAAAATCGAAGGATCAGGTTTGGACCATGTTTATTTATAACACTGACTGCCATCAAATGACAAGATGGAGTATATGCTGTTCTAGATATGGTTATCTAGATAGATATGGTTCTTCTTCCTGTTCTTGATTTGATGAAAACCAACTGAAAACCAGCTATCAAAGTCATGTAAGATAATTAAGGCTGTGAACTGAAAAATATCTATTTCTCAAGCATGCACTAGAAAAGGGAATGCAATTCAGATTTTTTTTCAGATAGATTTAAGGTTCAAAGTTCAAGTGGTTTATGGGGGAAAGTACCCTACTTGAAAACCTGACTTGGTCTCAAGTCAAGACAAACCATGCCTTCCATTCCCCATCATCCAGTCAGAGCTGAAGAAGCTTTTTGGATGAGAAGCGAAACTTCTTCAAAGAAAAACCAGAAAAACCAGTTGCCTCTTGAAAAAAGCACCTTTGGGTCAGGGAAAACAGTTCTGAGACAAATGGATTGGTAGCTGACTCAGTTTCCTATGTTCTTGTTCACCCAAGCAAGTTCTATTAGAGAGTCATCCAGGAATATGTGATTATGGACTATGCATCAGGAGCACATGGTATGTAACCAGTGAGATTGGTTGAGACGTGGAACCATGAGGCTTCTTGTAACAATACTTAGAAGTCTGTAGATTATAGCTGTGAAGCACTTTTAATTAAAAGATAATATGATGATTGCTGTACAGTTAAAATATGTTGCCAATAATCACATGCCTTGAATGATATAACCAAGCTACTAAAGAGTATTGAAGGATTGTGTCATAGGACTTCTAAACACTGGCCATAGCTTTTTATCATTGTTGATGGTGTAACCCTTACAGTTTCTCACCTATGTGGCAAATGAGAATCAGCCTTAGCCACATAAGAACAGAATTAATTTAAAAAATTGCAGTGCTATTTGTGTAGCATCTTGTTTGCATTTTGTGTTAGAAAATGATTTGTGGATTTTTGAGAGAGAATCCATCTGCATCTTTCTGGAATAGATTATGGACAAAAACTGCCTGGGTATAGCTTTTATTTCATTAACTTCTGAGTAAATGTGCCTAGGATAAGCTCATTGAAGCACTAAGGTCTAAAAAAAACCCCAAACCTCTTAATGACTTGGGAAGGGAGGGAAGACAAACTGTTTGGTTGCAGGATTATATGTTAGCCATTTTAGAAGGCTAGCAAGAAAGACTAGCAAGAAATGAGGTCTCCTGGCTTTCCATTCTTCCTAATATTAAAAAGTCAAATAGGGCAGCATTATTTTAATGTGCATTAAAAATGTGCACAGCAATATTTTTGTGTGGACAAAAACTCCACACAAAATCGGACTAATTCCAGCTTCTTTTACTAGGACGGGAGACTTTCTACTAGGCAGTGTAGGAAGTTAGCACCCACCCCTCTCCTAGGAAAATGAAATATTTTAGGATATACTAAAAAGGCAGAATATTTCCCCTAAAAGGAGAAGTAGAAACTCAGAAGCAGAAGCTCACCCCCACCTTTGTTAATGGGTGGGCTATTAAGGCCTGGGCCATAGTATTCTAACAGATAACAGATAATAGATAACAGATAATCAGAGTTGGAAGGGACCTTGTAGGTCATCTAGTCCAACCCCGAGACCCTACACCATTTCTGACAAATGGCAGTCCAATCTCTCCTTGAAAGCCTCAAGTAATGGCGCTCCCACAACTTCCAAGGGCAACTTCTGTTCCATTGGTTGATTGTTCTCACTGTCAGAAAGTTTCTCCTTATCTCCAGGTTAAATCTCTCCTTGTTCAGTTTCCATCCATTATTCCTTGTCTGGCCTACAGGCGCTTTAGAAAATAGCTTGACCCCTTCTTCCTCTCTGTGGCACCCCCTCAAATATTGGAAGACCGCTATCATGTCTCTCCTGGTCCTTCTCTTTACTAGACGAGCTAAGCCCAGTTCCTGCAAGCGTTTGTTGTATGTTTTAGCCTCCAGTCCCCTAATCATCCTGGTTGATCTTCTCTGTACTGTTTCTAGAGTCTCAACATCTTTTTTATAATGTGGTGAACAAAACTGGATGCAGTACTCTAGGTGTGGTCTTACTAAGGCTTTATAGAGTGGTATTAGTACTTCCCTTGATCTTGATTGTATCCCTCTGTTAATACAATTTAGGATTGCATTGGCTTTTTTGGCTGCTGCTGCACACTGCTGGCTCCTATTTAGCTGGTTGTCCACTAAGACTCCAAGTTCCCTCTCACAGTTGCTGCTATTGAGCCTGGTTTCACCCAATCTATATGTGTACTTCTGGTTTTTCTTGCCTAAGTGTAGGACTTTACTTTTCTCTACATTGAAATTCATTTTGTTAGATACGGCCCAGTGTTCTAGTCTGTCAAGATCCATCTGGATCTTGAGCCTATCTTCTTGGGTGTTAGCTGTTCCTGCCAGCTTAGTATCATCTGCAAATTTGGTAAGTTCCCCTTCTATTCCTTCATCTAAGTTGTTAATGAAGATATTGAAGAGTACTGGGCCTAAGACGGAACCTTGTGGCACCCCACTGCTTACTTCCCTCCATGTAGACTTAGACCCATTAAGGACTACTCATTGAGTACGGTTTGCCAGCCAGTTGCGAGTCCAACTAGTGGTGGTGCTATCTATTCCACTTTTTTCTTGCTTACTAAGAAGTAGGTTGTGGTCGACTTTGTCGAATGCCTTGCTGAAATCTAAATATATTATGTCCACAGTATTTTGCTGGTCTACTAATTTAGTCACTGTGCTGAAGAATGAAATAAGATTGGTTTGGCATAACAAAGGCCTCCATCCATCTTACCACCTGGCCTGGGAAGATTGCATCAGCCAGCACTCAGATGAAGCCACGTGGTCCAGCTGAGACCCCTGCCCCTGGGAATCTGAGAACCAATGGGATACATTTCTTACACAGGAACAGAAAACACTTAAGGATATAAAACAGAGGCTATAAAACCAAGGGATTCTCAGTATCTCTTCCCCTTTCGCTCAGGAGCTCCAAGGCATGTGGTCCTGCTGTCCACCATTAAACCTTCTTTTCAAGCAACTTCCATGAATCCACTGTCTTTTTCCCCACTTGGAATTGAACCCAGAAGGATGTTTCTTCCAACAGCTGCATACCTATTTCCTATGCCATTATCCTTGCTGAGTCCCAACAAAGCTTCCCATTTTTTAGATTGCAGAGGAGAAATCTGTGGCAGCTGTGAGAGAAGGATTTTATCAACAGCAGGAACACCTCATGAACTTCCTGGATCCTTAGCTATCCTTGCAGCTGGGAAGCCATTGTAGTATAAGGGGTAAACTTGGTCCAGGCACTTAAAATATTGAGTAGTGGAAGAGTTCCATAAATATCTTAAAAGTAGAGCTACTATACAGGGGCTGCAATAGTCTGGACAAACACTAGGATGGCTTGTCTAGATGGCAAAGGTCTATTTGCTGTTATCTCTGGGGTCGTCTGGGTTGCAGCCTAGATACAATAGCTCCGTCCATGCCTTTTTGTTTTATTCTTTGTGAAAACAAAGGCAGTGAAATAAGGACAGGGCTGGAATATGGCTGCTGCCAAGTTCAGGGCTTCCTGACTAGAAGCTGGAAGAAGTGGTCCACTCAGAGGGCCTTGCAAGCGATGGCAGCAAGGAGGATGTTTGTGGATAAAGAATGTTTCTGAGACTTGGGGTGGGCTGGGGACCGAAGTCAATAGATGCATAGAGATAACAGAATTACAGAGTTGGCAGGGACCTTGGAGGTCATCCAGTCCAGGGGTAGCCAACCTTTTGGAGCTCAGAGACCACCAAACTCATAATTTTAAATCCTGTGGACCAGAGACCCTGGGAAAATCCCCCCAAAAAGTCTGCAGGAAAATTACCCGCCCCATTTTCCTACCGATCAATCATTCTTTATTTGGGATCGCAGGATACTGTCTCCAGCTCTGTTCTCAGGGGGGAGAGAGAGAGAGAGAGAGAGAGAGAGAGACTTTAGGCTTCATGCAAGGAAAGCAGCAGAAGCAGCAGAAGTCTTTCTTTCTCCCAAATCCCGCCAGAAATGAGTCTTTGTGAGACTTTTCATGCCAGCACAGCCTCTTGGCGCAGGATGCCTTGCAGGGTCCCAAAGACTCGTTTCTGGCAGAGTTTGGGGGAGAAAGAAAGAAAGACTTTTGTTGCTTTCCTTGCGTGCAGCCAAAAGTAGAAGAAGAAAGAAGTGGAAAGAAGTAGCCCGGTGGCCAGGCCATGCACATGGGGCGAGTGGGGCAAGTGCCCCCCTCTGCCCTTTCCCCCCTCCTCTCACTACCTCGTGTTGTTTGCAATGCAAGAGACACAAGCCCTGTATTCCCACGGGCCATGTGGGCGGCGCGGCCTTGTGTTCCCGCGCAGCCTGGATTAATTGCTTTGGGGGGGGGTGCTTTGGGGGTGACATTTCTCTGCAGACCACCAAAATTTTCTCGTGGACCACCAGTGGTCCCCGGCCCGCTGTTTGGTGACCACTGTTCTAATCCAACCCCTGTCAAGCAGGAAACCCTATACCATTTCAGACAAAATGGTTGTCCAGTCTCTTCTTAAAAAAACAAATTCTAGTGTTGGAGCATTCACAACTTCTGGAGGCAAGTTGTTCCACTGGTTAATTGTTCTCACTGTCAAGAAATTTCTCCTTAGTTCCAAGTTGCTTCTCTCCTAGTTTCCACCCATTGCTTCTCGTCCTGCCTTCAGATGCTTTGGAGAATAGCTTGACCTATTCTCTAAATTTTGCATAATTTTTACTCTCCCAAAGTCTTCCCTGGGATTTTTCAGAAACAAGGGTTGAGGGAAGATATTGTGAAATTTGTGTTCATTGTGTAGATACGTTTATAGGTCTTCCATGGGGCAGAGATAAGGAAAAAAATGAGCTGCTCCTTTGGAAGAAAAAGTGGTTCTTTGGCTGCTGTATTTCTGCACATCTGTTGCAGTTGGCTTTCTTAACCTGTTGGATAGGATGTTTTAAACAAAAAGGTTGCAATTTTATAATGCTGGGTTGGGTTGGGTTCAGCTGGAACTGAAAGGGGGGGGAAAAAACCTCTTGTAAGACACAATGAGTTCACTTTGAAAGGAGGATGGGCCTCATTTTATCTGCTGGAGGACTTAGTTGCCTGCAGACCTGATAGTTCACTTTAAAACTCCTCCCAGCTCTGATGGAGTCACAGGAAAAATATTGCAGACTCCAGTTGTCCAAAGAAGCATTTGTCAGAGCTTGCCAGGGTCAGGTCAGTGGTGTATCACATGACAGTCTTACCACAGTCAATTCTGTTGTGGTGTATGGAGCTAATCCCATTTTCTGAGTTTGCATAATATCTTGCACCAATCAATGTACCACAAAGACTGACTTCTCACAACACTCAGCCCTAAAATATGGCTGGCTAGCTTGTATTATTCGGATTTAGTCCATCTTTGTATCTCCTCCATCCCAGGGGGAAAGTCTTCTGGTTTATTCCTCTTTGCTCTACATCTGAACTTGGCACCTTTCCTCATTTTGCATCAGCTTGTCTTTTTAATAAGTGTACTTTCCTGTAACTTTCAGTCCAAGAAGCAACCATTATCACTGGAAATGTTGATGACACAGATTTGTGTACATTAACTGTTTTTTAAAAAAACCTATTAGTTGTAGAATGTACTCTAAAATCTATAATGCTGTATTTTGCCTATTTATTTATGCTTCTTAACTTCCCATTGGATACGTTTAGATCAATATCACTCTAAGTGAACATTCTCTCCTGATTTATCCTCCTGGCTGAAGAGAAAGGAAAAAAAGTACAAAGAAAAGGGGGAAAAGAGAAGAGAGAGAAAAGTCAGAATATAATAAAGAAACATAAATGTGTAAAGAAGTTACTTCTAACCATTATCACACACAAAAACTATAAACAATATATACAATATAGTGATTCTTCATCCCCTCTAAGATTACAATTATCTCTTTACCCCATATCCCACCTGTTATCTTTAGGCAAATCCATAAGACATCTTTTCAGGCCTTTCCATAAAGAATTGCCAGAACCAACAACATATCTTGTTTTAACCTTGATCAAATAAACCAGCTTTATATTCCTTCCTTTTATTTCTAAGGGCCTTAATTTTTAGTTCATTCAAGTAGTGTCATAGAATTTGAATTTTCTTTCTTGTTCTTCTTTATCCTATTACACAGACTTCTTTAAGTTTTAACAAGCCTCTTTTTTAAAAAAAAATCCTTTTAAAAATGTCCTGATAATTTTCTTGGTTTACCATTTGTATTTCCCTTTTGATTTTTAAAATGTCAGCCTATTTCTTTTGTATATCCATTGATACATCCTTTCCAAGTCATTTTTTTGCCTGTTATTTGTAGATCCACTTTCAGTATCGTCTCTATCTTTAGAAGTGAACATACTGTAACTTGGGTTTGAATCAAGGAACCCAGATTTCTATCTTGTCAGATATATTTTGTTCCATATCTGTCATTTTTTTTAAAAAAAATAGATCTATCTCCCATAAGAAACGGTTTGTTCTTTATAATTAATCCCAAAATCCCAAAATGTCTATGTTCCAAATTTTTCTGGACCTTTAGTCCATGTATGACTTTCTAAGACCAAAATCTTATTTAACTTTTTGCTGATTATTTAAAATTATTTACGTTCTAAAGCTTTTGATTAGATTTTTCTTTCATTCAAGGCCAATTCATTTTTCAATGTCGGTGTAACTTTGAACGGTCACTAAATGAAGTGTTATAAGTCAAAGACTACCTGCACAGTAGGAAAGTGAGTAAGTTGTTCTGTTCCCTGCTCTCCTCATCCACCCACTCGGATGCTTTTTCCCTTCCCCGGTGTTCTATTGCTTTTTAAAATTTCTCTTTGTGGTTTATAGTTTGATAAACTAATAAGAATGTAGTATTAAAAATGAATGAAAGGAAATCGGATTTTACTACTTCTTTGGCTTTTATATTTATTTATTTATTTATGTCAATTGCTTAGGAGATAATAGGTATAAGTAAAAATATAGTTATGAATACATGGATACATACAAGAAAAATAAAAAAATAAAAGAAACAATAGGACAGGGACGGTAGGCACATTGGTGTGCTTATGCACGCCCCCTAGAGACCTCTTAGGAAAGGGGTGAGTTCAATAGTAGACAGTCTAAGGTTAAAGTTTTTGGGGTTTGGGGAAGAAACCACAGAGTCAGGTAGAGTATTCACAGCTCATGAATGCGATCACTATCAGTACCTCATTTCCAGAGGCAGATGGCAGATAACAGATAATCAGAGTTGGAAGGGACCTTGTAGGTCATCTAGTCCAACCCCCTGCCCAAGCGGTACACCCTGAACCATTTCTGACAAATGGCAGTCCAATCTCTTCTTGAAAGCCTCAAGTGATGACACTCCCATAACTTCCGAGGGCAACTTCTGTTCCATTGGTTGATTGTTCTCACTGTTAAGAAAGTTTCTCCTTGTTTCCAGGTTAAATCTCTCCTTGTTCAGTTTCCATCCATTATTCCTTGTCTGGCCTACAGGTGCTTTAGAAAATAGCTTGACCCCTTCCTCTCTGTGGCAGCCCCTCAAATATTGGAAGACCTCTATCATGTCTCCCCTGGTCTGTCTCTTTACTAGACTAGCCAAGCCCAGTTCCTGCAACCGTTCGTTGTATGTTTTAGCCTCCAGTCCCCTAATCATCTTGGTTGCTCTTCTCTGTACATAACATCTTTTTTTATAGTATGGTGACCAAAACTGGATGCAGTACTCTAGGTGTGGTCTTACTAAGGCTTTATAGAGTGGTATTAATACTTCCCTTGATCTTGATTGTATCCCTCTGTTCATACAATTTAGGATTGCATTAGCTTTTTTGGCTGCTGCTGCACACTGCTGGCTCCTAGTTAGCTGGTTGTCCACTAAGACTGCAGTATCTCTCTCATAGTTACTGCTATTAAGAATCCTGGTTTCACCCCATCTGTATGTGAACTTTTGGTTTTCCTTGCTTAAGTGTAGGGCTTTACTTTTAAAGGCACTGCCTTCTTCAAAGCCAGAAACACCCTGAGGCTTCCCAAACATTTGCCCACAAAGGGGTGATTAATGGCCAAGCAAGCGTGCTGCTCTTTCAATTCGGCCATGGCTGCTTGCCCTGTAGCAGCTGACCCACCTGCCTTAAAAAAGACAGGGCGTCCAGAGCTGCAACCGTTTCTAACTGTCTGCCGCTTACATAATAAAGATTGATGACATGCTGTGTGCCACTGCATTTAGGAGGGCAATTAGGAGCCATGCATATTTTAAGGACGAGCTCAGGATGGGGCACCTGATTTGCTCCACAGGCATGACTCTCTCCGGATGTATACCAGAGAAGCCAGCTGAGGAAGCAGTTTGTCTGGAACCGCTGGCATTGCCTGGGCCTCTTGCCTCCTGGATCGTTCTGCTGGGAACTAGCCAGACACAGAGTTCTCCCAAAGGTTAGCCTTGCTCTGCTACCAGACCGCTAGAAAGTCTAGTCGCTTTTATTTAGGGGAGGGTGGGGCAGTTTGCACTGGAGTGAGGGGATTTTGGGGGATGGGGTGGGGAGAGAACTGGAATACTGTGAAGGCACAAAATTCTCAGCATCTGAAACCTCCCGAGGCTGAAGATCACTTCTAGAGCGCAGGTAAGCTCTTTCGTCTCCTCTGACATGTAGAATAGAGTCGCAGAGTTAAAAGGCCTGAACATGTGGAATACAAGTGAATAGGCAAGTTGCTATCCACCTAAGACTTGTTTCTACAACCTACTAGACAGCACACATAAAGTTTGCTGCTAAATCCTTCCCTCCTTCCCTCCCTCCTTCCTCTTCCTTCCTTCCTTCCTTCCTTCCTTCCTTCCTTCCTTCCTTCCTTCCTTCTTCCTTCCTTCTAATTAGAATAGAATAGAATAAAATAGAATAGAATAGAATAGAATAGAATAGAATAGAATAGAATAGAATAGAATAGAATAGAATAGAATAATGGAATGAAGAACGGAATGGAATGGAATAGAATTCTTTATTGGCCAAGTGTGATTGGACACACAAGGAATTTCTCTTGGTGTAAATACTCTCAGTGTACATAAAAGAAAAGATACATTCGTTAAGAATCAAAACTCATAACGTACAACACTTAATGATAGTCATAGGGTATAATCAACAATCAAATCATACTAGGAAACAGTCAAGTGGGAGGGGATGGGTGATAAGGAGTGATGAGAAGATTAACAGTAATAGTAGTGTATACTTTGTAAATAGTTGAACAGTGTTGAGGGAATTATTTGTTTAGCAGAGTGATGGCTTTCGGGGAAAAACTGTTCTTGTGTCTAGTTGTTCTGGTGTGCAGTGCTCTATAGTGTCGTTTTGAGGGAAGGAGTTGAAACAGTTTATGTCCGGGATGTGAGGGGTCTGTAAATATTTTCACAGCCCTCTTTTTGACTTGTGCAGTATACAGGTCCTCGATGGATATCCATTGTTTTTTCTGCAGTCCTAATTATCCTCTGAAATCTGTGTCTGTCCTGTTGGATTGCAGAACCAAACCAGACAGTTATAGAGGTGCAGATGACAGACTCAGTAATTCCTCTGTAGAACTGGATCAGCAGCTCCTTGGGCAGTTTGAGCTTTCTGAGTTGGCGCAGAAAGAACATTCTTTGTTGTGCTTTTTTGATGATGTTTTTGATGTTAGGTGTCCATTTGGATAGGATAGAATAGAATAGAATAGAATAGAATAGAATAGAATAGAATAGAATAGAATAGAATAGAATAGAATAGAATAGAAATAATGAAATAAAGAATAGAATAGAATAGAATAGAATAGAATAGAATAGAATAGAATAGAATAGAATAGAATAGAATAGAATAGAATAGAATAGAATAATGAAATAAAGAATAGAATTGAATGGAATGGAATGGAATAGAATAGAATAGAATAGAATAGAATAGAATAGAATAGAATAGGTTGGAAGGGACCTTGGAGGTCTTCTAGTCCAACCCCCTGCTTAGGCAGGAAACCCTGTACCAGTTCAGACAAATGGTTGTCCCATCTCCTCTTAAAAACTTCCAGTGTTGGAGCATTCACAACTTTTGGAGGCAAGTTGTTCCTCTGATTAATTGTTCTAACTGTCAGGAAATTTCTCCTTAGCTCTAGGTTGCTCCTCTCCTGGATTAGTTACCATCCATTGCTTCTTGTCCTGCCCTCAGGTGCTTTGGAGAATATATAACAAGACAGTTTTAAAATGGCGGGGAGTTCTGTATGTTAATGGAGTCTATAATGCATTTTCTTAAAATTAAAACGCCTATATATTTATTTAGTGTTTGTATAAAAATATATTGCTTTCTGACCTGGGAAGTGTTCTGTAGATAAATATTTAAAATGGAAGGGATATATTCTCCCTGTGAGTGGTGTCACTGATGGACTGGCTGACAAGAAAGTTGCGTAAGATATTTAGTCCAAATGTAAGAATATTCTCTCTTCTGGCCTACAAAGTTACTATAAAGGCCTGTTCTATTATTACTATTGCCAAAATAAACAAATGCATAAATTGCTGAAGATTTATTTATTTGGCAATTTTATTTGGTCACCCAACTCAGTCGTGGTTTATTCTGGATGGCTTATGAAAGTAAAACCGCAATACAAAAGCCAATAAGCCCCCGACCCAACACTGTGGTGACAACAATCAGACCAACCACTTGATGGGCTCTATATCCCCCAAGGTTCCCCAGGCCTCCTGGCAAAACCATGTCTTCAAAAGAGTATCAAAATGATGCCAATCTTATCTCCTCAGGGCTGATGTTCCACAGGGAGGGAGCCACCACAGAGAAGCTCCTTCTTCTTGGTCCCAATAGATAGACCTCCTTAAGAGAGGGGACCTGTAAGATTCTTTGCCCCCCTGTTCTGATGGTCAGGTAGATATAACTCGGGGGGAAAAAGGGTCCTTCAAATAACCTGGTCTCAGGTCATGTAGGGATTTGAAGCAGAGGTGGCATTCAGCAGGTTCTGACCAGTTCTGGAGAACCAGTAGCGGAAATTTTGAGTAGTTCGGAGAACCAGCAAATCCCACCTCTGACTGGCCCCGCCCCATCTATTATCTGCCTCCCATTGAGTCCCAGCTGATCAACTGGGCCTTCTTTTGTTGCCCTGCACAGGAGAACGGAGCTGGAAAGCAGGTTAGTGGGGTGGGGGAATGGGGATTTTGCAATATCCTTCCCCTGCCACACCCACCAAACCACGCCCACCAAGCCAGGCCACTCCCACCAAGCCACGCCCACAGAACCGGTAGTAAAAAAATTTGAATCCCACCACTGATTTGAAGGTGACAATCAACACATTGAATTAGACCCAGAAGCAAATTGGCAACCAATACAGCTTCCACAAGAGAGGTAACACATGTGCAAATCTAAGCTTGCACAAAACCACACAGAATTCCTCATTTTGAACCAATTGAATTTTCCAGATAGTTTTCAAGGGCAGCCCCAAAGGAAGAGACTTTTTCAAGTCCAAACCTGAAGACTCCTTCTAGGCATATATATGTATACTCCTCTTTTATTTTTAAAATAAGAGAAAGGAATTAAAAAGTTGGCCTACTCCCTCTATAACAGGAAAATCATCTCCCCAACAGCATAGTCGAAATGCTGGTCAGTTCAGTTTAAAGCAGATGGAGCGTGGGAAAATCTGGCATATTTTGTCACAAATAATTTTCACCTAGCTGAAGAATGAGTTTGGAAGGTGCTTTTGCTACTCAAAGCCCAAATCACTTTAGATAGGCATAATCTACTGTATTTTAATGTGTGGACAGTATTCAATATTCAACCTAATTGCAAAAGCTAGAAGAATATGAAGCATGTATCATTTCTTAGCATACACTAATTTACATTAATTTAAGGGGTTAGGGATGAGGGATCAGTGTTTCTCAATCTTAGCAACTTTAAGAGATGTGGACTGGGGAATTCTGGGAGTTGAATAAATAATAATGGAAAGGTGAGACAAATTACTAAATAAATGAATACATTAATTTAAAAGTATCTCTTGGAACTTGATTTTTAAATACAGTATTCAGCAAAAAATACAGCATTGTTTAAAAAATAAAATACTTTAATGTCTTAGATCAATATCTTTTACACTTGACATTGCATTGAGTACAAAATGCAAGCTTGTGCATGCTTATTTGTGTCCTATGCTCCACCTGGACTTAGTGAATTTTATTTGTGAATATTTAAGAATGAGCATGTAATGTGCACAGGTAGAATTATGGCTGTTTGAGAATAGAGACAAGAATGCTTTGGAAAACATTGCCATAGATTTGCAAAACATCATATATTGTTGTGTAACTTCATAGTTAAGCGTCCCAAAGGATAAAGATTCATTCTACCTAATTTATTTAACTGATGTTAGCACTGCTCCAAGAATTTTTTTTTTTTTACAAAAATGCAAATCACTCTGCTTTTCTTCTTTGATATGTAAGTTTACATACTGCAGGTCTTTAAACTCAAAATCTCCCAAAGCAAATATGTAATTGCCATTATGTTCATGCAATTTTCTATAACATATCCTTTTTAAATTATAATTTCAAATGAATTTTTCTTTTTTTTGAAAATAATTTGTACTAAACTTATCAAAATATAAAATAACAAATGAAAATAATGGGAAAACAGGAAAGGGGAGAAAGGAGGAGAGACAAGTATGGGAGAAAGGTGGGGAAAACACTGGTTTGATGCTAGTGGTTGTTTCATTTCAAAGTCTCGTGGGAAAGGAACCTCCAAATTTACTTATAGTGGCACTCACTTTTACGTGGCTGCCTTCAAGCTTACTTCTATGAGTAAGAATTAAATGGTTAGTTTTATCTTTATCATTCATTGTAGGCCAGTAGTTAGGTAAATGTTTTGGTATATGTTTATTAATGACATGGTTTTCAAGATATGAATTACAGTAAAATGAAGTTTATTAATGGAAATCTAAGCGCCATACAAACTTAGTACAAACTTAGTAGTCATTTCTAATACTTAATTTGTTAGAATATTATGTCTTCAGAACCCCAATGGAATTTTGATCTCTGTTGGATGTCCCATTTAACTGTATTATTGTATTATTAAAGTTACCTAAGGTTTAAAAGACAAAAGGAGGACTTTATAGCTGACTAAATGCTTAAGATTCCAACCACTTCCAGGTATATACTGCTTTGGATAGCAAGATGGATGGCAAATAAATTTAACAAATAAATAAATATATGAATTCTAGATTGGGGGTGCTTATTACATGTACAATACTGTAAGAATGTATTTATTTATTACCACAAGTCATCACAATGCAAGATTGTGTCGCTCAATTTAGATTTCAGAAAAAGGTCAGCAACATATAAATAGGAAATCAGTTGAATACAGTAATGCTTAGTAATGCTTCAGTGTTAAAACCCACAAAACCACTATATAATCTAGCAAATCAGGAAGCTCTTGAAGCCTTTTACAACAGCTTATATGATTAACGATATATGGTTTTGTTTGTATTTTTTTCAATAGTTAAGACCAACAATGCCACCTTCTAAATAACAAGACAAATTAAAATAAATTTTCTGAACATTTTTTGAACTTTGCTATTTCACACAAAGTCCAACAATGATATATTATTAGGGGGAAAAACAATAATTGTTCTCTTTAACTGCAATTTTGGGAACAAAACTAGTTGACCTAAGATTATTTCTGAGTAATCATCTATAGAATTGAGCTGAAAATCTACTCTGCTCGGTAACCATTGGTCTCCGTGTTATATTTTCAATAAATAGGGACTTAGACTGAATGGTTTTTTTTAGACTGAACTTGAAATGTTGCTATCCTGGTTTCTCATGATTTGTGTCTTTGTCATAACAGTCTGTAGTTTGGACTTGGGCAGCAAATAATGAAACGTGCATTGTGATGCCATGATATAAGCTTATGTACTTGCATGTTATATCACAATGCATGCACAATACCGGTGAAGTTTGAAGTTATGACACAGTGACATTTCATCATTTGCCTTCTTCCAGTACACCATGAGGTCACTGAATCAGCTTAATGCTTGATAAATGCACCTCCTCAATTAACGTCCTAAGTCATTCCCCTAAACATTTTTTGACCACTTCCATTTAACTTATTGTCTAATAAAGCCTTAGTAAGACCACACTTGGAATACTGCATCCAGTTTTGGTCACCATATTATAAAAAAGATGTTGGGACTTTGGAAAGAGTTCAGAGAAGGGCAACAAAGGTGATTAGGGGACTGGAGGCTAAAATATACAAATTGGGTATGTCTAGTCTAACGAAAAGAAGGACTAGGGGTGACATGATAGCAGTGCCCCAATATTTGAGGGGCTCCTACAAAAAACGAGAGGATCAAACTATTTTCCAAAGCACCAAAAGGCCAGACAAGAAATAATGGATGGAAACTAACCAAGGAGAGAAGCAACCTAGAACTAAGAAGAAATTTTCTGACAATGAGAACAATAAACCAGTGAAACAGGGTGCTTTCAGAAGTTGTATAGGGTCTCCTGGTCAGAGGTTGGTCTAGAAGACTTCCTAGGTCCCTTTCAACTGTATTATTCTATGTTCTATGCCTTCCCCTCAGTTTAGTTGAGCACGAAACTCATTAACAACAATCAGTGAAACTCAGTGCTAATGGAAACAGCATTTGCATTTTCTTTAGCTGGCAATGTCATATGAATTTGCATTTTGGTCTGAAGCTCATTGTTCATGTCCCTTCCTCCTAATGGTCCATAGCATGCATGCAGAATTATGACCAATATAACTTTTTTTCAGAGTAGAATTGAGCCTTAGTCTCAATTGACTTAATAGCCTGTTTGTTTTTTTAAATTAACAAGGAAAACAAAATTCATTAAATTAGCAGAAAGAGAAGCTACCCTTCTCATACTTACAATACTTACAATACTCGTAAACAGTCGGTAGATTGTTTTGATTTATTATGGCATTAGTTTAATTGGAAATACCTTTTATAAAATGCTTGTTACATCAAGCTGCTTTGTTTTATATTTTAGCTATTCTGTTCTTGAGTACGTTCAGTTGTTAGATGTAGGGACTTTCCTTGCGTTAAGATGGGAGCTATGCAGTGGTGGGATTTACATTTTTTTACTACTGGTTCTGTGAGGGTGGCTTGGTGGGGGTGGCAGAGGAAGGATACTGCAAAATACCCATTCCCTCCCCATCCCACTAACCTGCTTTCCAGCTCCGTTCTCCTGTGCAGGGCAACAAAAGAAGACCCAGCCAATCAGCTGGGACTCGGGAGGCAGAGAAGAGATGGGGGAGGGCCCAGTCAGAGGTGGTGTTTGCCAGTTCTCTGAACTACTCAAAATTTCCACTACCGGTTCTCCAGAACTGGTCAGAAGCTGCTGAATACCACCTCTGGAGCTATGACTATGTGATTAAATTATCTTGACTTTTTAACTCCCTTCCCTATGCCGTAGTTAGTTGCCTTGAATACTATTCTTCAATCAATATGGAAGGACGTAGATTGATCTGCAAATAAATAAAATTCTTTTTCCTATATTGAGCAAGATCACACCATAATTATTTTGCCCATCATACCACCACATTTGAGGAACTATTACTTAACTTGCCAAAACAGTACCTTTCATTCACAAGATGTAGATATTCAGGGCTAAGTATGCAGGCATATAAATTAGACATTAAAAAAAAAAAAGTTTGTCTGAAATTGTCTTTGTAAATCCTATTTAGAAATTCAGTTTTGTAAGAGCTACGAAGGAATAATGGTGAACAACATGCAATGTTTATGCATAAACATCTGAACTGCTGGTAGCAAATATGTTAGTTTCACTGAGGACCGATTTATTCCAGATGGCCAAACTCCCTGAAAACAAAACTACAGGGATTTCTTACCATCGTTTATGATATCTAAAGCCCCAGCTTTTCTACAGCTAATTTTGCATTGCCTCCCTTCCCTTTTGGATATATTTCTTCCCAGAAGCTGATAGCCATCACCAGGAAACTACCAAACAGCTCTTTCCCATCCTTGCTGACTCAGTTCCCCATTGTTCACCCCAAAATAGGGAATTGTCATTTGTTGTTCACAAAAGAGGCTCTGTCTATTCTACCAGGACGTACAAAGCTAACCAGGAGATTCAGGATTAGGGTGTTGGGGGATCCTGCTCCTGTTTGAGGGTCTTCAGGCGGGACTTTCAGCCAAGAAATCCTAGAGTCCACATTCCATGTGGCTGCAACATGCTAAAACATCGATTTCCTTTCCATAAACAGCAAAACTGACCTGAAGGGAGAGGCTATATATCAGATCGTAAATTGAGGAAGAGAGAATCATATGCTTGGTGTCAGTTGGATGAATTAGAGTGTGATGAAGCTGCATCTTGTTCCAGCCACCAGATACTGACTCATTAAAGATGACTTTCCAAATAGGGATGAGTGCTTTGTATGTCCAACATCCTCTTTGGCAAAAAAGAAAGAAAAAAAAAGGTACCGACGTTTAACAGCCTGTAATAAACGCTGATGAGTTTTTGGACAGCTCATTGGAATCCTTTGAAGCCTTAGGGATGAGCACGGGTTCTGCATGTCCTTCCTGGAAGCTGTTAGAGGCTAAGTATGTTTATATATCCGGCTAGACCTGACATGCCAGATTATCTTGGAAGTATATATTAGCACACGTTTTTTTAGAGCCCTGTAATAACGCAAGCCTTTAAGATGCCTTTGGGTTCTTTTTTTTTGTATCAGACCCAGGATATCAGGGTTGGAAGAATTATCCTTCTGGGTTCAGTTCCAAGTGGGGAAAAAGACATTGGAAACATGGAGGCTGTTTGGAAAGATGGTTTAATGGTGGACAGCAGGACCACATGGCTTGGAGCTCCAAAGTGAAAAGGATGATCACATGCTTCAAGGTGAAGGAAAAGAGAAAAGGAGGGGCCAAGATGCTGAGAGACCCTTATATACCCTCTGCTGGGCCCCACCTTAGTGTTTCCTGTTCCTGTGCAAGAAATGTATCCCATTGGCTGTCAGACTCCCAGGGGCGGGGTCTTAACTAACTTTATAGGCTTTGTCTGGACCACATGGCTTCACCTAAGTTCCAGGCTTGGTTGAGCCTTGCTGGATGATGATGTAATGAGAAGGCTTTAGGCAGTTGCTATAGTTTTACCTGGAGATCTTTGTTATGTAAAGTATTCTGGCTCAGGCCTTAATGGCCCACCCATTAACAAAGGTGAGGGTGAGCTTTTGCTTCTGAGGCAAGTTTCTGCTTCTGAGTTTCTACTCTTTTTAGGAGAAATATTCTGCCTTTTTAATATTTCCTAGGATATTTCAATTTTCTAGGAGAGGGGTGGGTGCTACCTTCCTACAACAGGAAGAAGGGATTGAAATGCAAGGTTACAGGCAGAAAAACAGAGGGTCTGAAATGTTTTCCTCATGAAATAATTACAGCAACACCTGTTTTGTTCAACTTGCATTCAATGTTGGTTCGAAACAACAAGAACTGATCTGTTCAATATTTTTTTTTTTAGACCATGAGTTCTGTTCCCACCCTGGCTGGGTCACTTTGGGACAGTCCCTCCCTCTCAGCCCAGCCTATCTCACAGTGGTGGTGGTGGTGTTGTGGGAAAGTAGGAAGAGGAAGGAGTATCCGTTATGCTCATAGCCTTCAGTTATTTATTTAAAGAAAAGCTGGAATACGAATTAAATAATAAAATAGAAGAAAAGTAAAAATTCTTGCTAAGTTGATTCGTAAGAGGCTGCCACAAAGAGGAGGGTGTCAACTTCTTCTCCAAAGCACCCGAAGGCAGGACAAGAAGCAATGGGTGGACACTAATCAAGGAGAGAAGCAACCTAGAAGTGAGGAGGAATTTCCTGACAGGACAATTAATCAGTGCAATGACTTTTGCCTCCAGAAGTTGTGGATGCTCCGTCACTGGATGTTTTTAAGAGATTGGGCAACCATTTGTCTGCTTGGACTAGAAAACTTTCAAGGTCCCTTCCAACGTTGTTATTTTGTCACTTCACAAACATATTCTTGTAGTTTTCTTAATAACAGTATGGAGTTTGACTTGCCATTTCCATCTTCTGGAATCCTTTAGCCGAGTCTCTTTGTCTATTCCATTGTTTTTCAACCTTGGCAACGTGTCGTAGACTTCAGTTCCCAGAATCCTGGCTGGGGGTTTCTGAAAATTGAAGTCCACATGTCTTAAAGTTGCCAGGTTGAGAAACAGGGGTGTAGTCTACAGGTCTGGGACTCTCTGGACATGTCCCATCCAAGTATGAATTAGATGTCAAGTACAGATCAAGACCACTTTGTTTTCACACAGATAAGATCAGGCACGGACTGTTGCCTGCTGAGAAACTCAGTATTTGTCCTCAATATGTATTATAGCCTGTTGGCCGCTGGCCCCTTCACCAGCCGAATCAAATGAGGAGCAAGCACCAAAGCAACCTGAGAGCTCGAGAGGGGAAGAGGGAATAGAGCTGGCAGAGAGAGAGAGAGAGAGAGAGAGAGAGAGAGAGGTGGGGCCTGAGCCATCCGTCAGCCCTCAGATGGAGAGTCAACAGCCCCCAGGTCTGGAGGTGGTTGATGAGGAAGAGGAGGAACAGCTTGGTCCAGTGCCTGATGCGTGGATATGCAGAAGGCAGAGGAGAGGAGAGGAGAGCAGTGGAAATCTATGGGCCGGTCCTTGGGACGGAAGCACCAGGTCTAGAGGTGGCTGATGAGGAAGAGGAGGAACAGCTTGGTCCAGTGCCTGATGCGTGGATATGCAGAAGGCAGAGGTGCGGAGAGCAGTGGAAATCTGTGGGCCGATTCCTGGGACAGAAGAGCCACAACTGCTAGCGAAGCCCCACCATAGCTCTGGGGATAAAGAGCAGGGGGCAGAGATGAATAGGTGTGGCAGACTATTCATCTCCCTGCTGGACAGACTTATTAGCCTGCTGTGTGTGTGTGTGTGTGAGAGAGAGAGAGAGAGAGTGTGTGTGTGTGTGTGTGTGTGTGTGTGAGAGAGAGAGAGAGAGAGAGAGAGAGAGAGAGAGAGAGAGAGAGACTTTTTTCCTGGATTGTGGTGCTCCTAATAAAGGAATAATTGATTTAACTGTAGAGGGTTTGTTGTTATTGGGAGCCGGGTCAGAACAATCTGTCCCTCAACACTACCATCAATACCATCTTCTCAATGGAGCTTGTCATTTCCCACTTTCTCTTTGTGGTGTTTCGCCAGCAGCCAGTGCAGGCGGCTGAGGTATCGGACAGTGAGGAAGAATGGGGACCAGTCAGGGAGTCTGGAGAGGACTCGGATGAGGGTCCTGCGTCTGATGCAGAGGTGGGGCCAGGACCATCTGGGAATTGTGTGCTGACTCCGGAGCCTCCAGAGTCTGGCAGCAGCAAGGCAGAGAAACCAGGAGAGCCTGTTCCCGGTGCGCATGTGCGCAGGGCTGCTAGAAAGCGAGAGCAGCTGAAGCAGAAGGGGTGACTCGGGAGTAAGGCTGGGAGGTGATTGCCCCTCCCATAAGGGATAAAAGTCAGACCTCAATGATGAAAAGCTTTGCAAGAAGCAAAGCAGTTCAGTAATTTCCAAGACCTTCTTGAAGTTCTGTGTATTCTGGTCAGTTTTCTGGGTTTTTGGGTTGGTTAATATTATAATTAATTGGACTTCCGTTTGTTGGCAAGCATTCTACAGCACTGAAAAGCGTGTTGTTATCTGGAGGAACTGTGTATAATGAGTTTTGGCTGGGAATTCAAGTAATTCCCAGTGTTGCATTAAAATAGGTTTTACTTTTAAAATAAGTTTGTGTTTCATTAATTTTGACAAAGCCTGGGTCAGAACACTCTTCAGCCTCACCTTCTTGAATCTCTTAATCTTTCCCTGCCCTCAATCAATTTCTTTGATCCTACATAACTAACTCTTGCTTTCAGTGCAACCATATTTGCTACAAACCATTTTTTCCTTGCAAACTACAGCAAAATCAAATCTGGGAAGTGCGAGAAAGACTTCAATACAGGTTTTTTTTTTTTAGCTTAACCTCCCAAATACAGGTAGTCCTTGCCTTACAACACATCACTTAGTGACTGTTTGAAGTTACAGTGTCACTGAAAAAAAACTCTGTTTTTCGCACTGCAGCATCCCAATGGTCACATGATCAAAATCCAGAAGCTTGTCAACTGACTCATATTTATGACGGTTGCCGTGTCCCGGGGGTATGTGATCCTCTTTTGCGACCTTCTGACAAACAAAGTCAATGCAGAAGCCAGGTTCACTTTACAACCGTGTTACTAATTTAACAACCGCAGTGATTCATTTAATAACTATGGCAAGACTGGTCATAAACTAGGAGAAAATTCAGTTAACAACGGTCTCGCTTTAACAACAGAAATTCTGGGCTTAGTTGTGGTTGTAAGTGGAGGACTATCTGTGCACTTAATATATCAGTGATGGCGAACCTTTTTGTTGTGGTGTGCCGAAAGCGCATTGTTGAGGTAATTCCCCGTTAGGAGAATGAGCGCATACAGGGAGACGTATTTGAGAGTAGTGTTTGAATAATACACACACAGCACACAGATACACTGTACAGTAAATGTAGGTTTTTACTTCCAGAAACGTTAAGCAAAGTCCAAACAAGCAATCCAAAATCATTCACAGGTAAATCAGTCAGTTTTTCAATCCAGGGTTAATCGAAATATCAAAGTCCAGTGTCAAAAAACAGTTCAGTAACAGACTTACATTAAATCCATGAATATCAGTCAATTAGGAAAAATGGAGGAACGGCAATACTTTCCAACAGAAGGAAACAGAGATACATTCACATTCTCTTCTGAGACTCAGACTAAACAACCCAGGTTTCTGGCTCCATCTTATGGCTGTTTGAGAAACCACACCTAATTACAGTTTTGCATTTTCTTAAAGATACAGTTTTAAAACATTTATCCTGGTTTATATATTTCTAACCCAAATAGCTGTTAGGTGACTCATATTCCTAATACGCATGCGCGTGCCAGCACCCACAATGCAATGCACCCCCACATGCATGCATGCGCAACACCTCACCCCACCCCTTACCTGCACTGCACATGCATGTGCCTCCCAGCTGATTTTCGGCCTGTTTGAGCCATTTTCGCCTTTCTGGAGGCTCAAGGGAAGCTTCTGCAGCCTCGGGAGGCCGAAAAACGGGCCCGTTTCAGCATTTCCGGTATTTCCAGAGGGCCCATTTTTCGCCCTCCCGAGGCTGCAGACGCTTCCCTTGAGCCTCCAGGAAGGCGAAAATGGCTCAAACAGGCCAAAAATCAGCTGGGAGGCACATGCATGCGCAGTGCAGGTAAGTTTGGCTGGGGCTCATGTGCCCGCACAAATGGCTCTGTGTGCCACCTGTGGCACGCATGCCATAGGTTCGCCATCATGGTAATAGGTCATTAGATCACCATGGATAAATTTGAAATAAATATGGCCCTTGTTCATAACTTAAAACCAGTGTGAACAAGAAGTTTCCTCCTTCTAGTTTAGTTTTGTTTAGTTTATTGTCATTGCACCCTGTACTACGAAATCAAACATCATCTTCAGTGCACATTGAAAATAAAACACAAACACACATCCTTCACGCTGCACACATATTGAACTGAAAACTCCCAACACTGCACCAACACTGCACTATACAGTGGAATTCAAAAGAGCTACTGCCCTGGGATAGAAGCTGTTTTTCAGCCTATCTGTCCTTGTTTTTATTATCCTGTACCGTCTGCCAGATGGTAATAGTTCAAAAAAAGGGTTCCCAGGATGAGATGGATCTTTGAGAATGTTTTGAACTTTCTTAAGGCAGCGGGAGCTATAAAGCTCTTCCAAAGAGGGGAGAGGGCAACCCATGATCCTCTGGGCAATGACATTAACCCTCTGGGAGTGCTGTCCTATCTGCCACTGTGCAATTGGCAAACCATACAGAGGTGCAGTAAGTTAAAATGCTCTCTATGGTGCAGCGGTAGAAGGTCACCAGCAGTTTTTCATTCAGTTGTTGCTTTCTGAGAAGTCTCAGGTAGTATAATCTCTGCTGGGCCCTTTTGACCAGGGCTTCAATGTGAGCACCCCAGGTCAGGTCCTTTTTTATGGTAACACCCAGAAACTTAAAACTGGCCACTTGCTCCACTCGGTCTCCATTGATAAGCAAGGGCTGGATATCTGATCTGTTCTTTCTATAGTCCACTATAAGCTCCTTGGTCTTATTGGTGTTGAGGACCAAGTTATTGTCTCCACACCACGAAAGCAACCGGTCCACCTCACCTCGGTAGGTAGGCTCATCCCCCGCCCGCCCCCCCAGAGATAAGTCTCACCACTGTTGTATCATCTGCAAATTTAGAAATAGTATTACTAGCGTGAGTGGGAATGCAGTCATGCACAATGCACAGTCATTCCTCCTTCTGAGTCCTCAAGACGTAAATATGTATGCAGTAAGATTAACAGTGATGACAGAGTGAAGTACAGCATACAGAAGTTACTTCCATTATAAACACAGTCTGTAGATAACATAAATATATTTCGACCCTTATCCTTATCCTGTCTTTCTCTTATACTTGATATATAAATGGTACGTCAAGACAGGATTTCCCCTGCTCTGTCCTTTGCCATCCACAGAAATTAATGAAATTGTCAGGTCTTTCCATACATAAACCTGAGAGTTCAAACATAGTGCCACCAGAGAGAAATGAGTCTTTACAGAAAAGGAAGCGCTGTTGTTATTGTTGTTGTTTTCCAACAAAAAAATATTCCAGAATTTAGAAACTGTAGTCAAGGCTTTGTAAATTTTGTTTTTGAATTTTGCATCATGGAGAAAAAAATGGAATGTCCCTTAATTATATATATACCTTAATATATCAACAGTTATAAATATAAGTTGGTGTTCTCCAACCTGGCTGCTTTCTAAAGGCCATCTTTTTGTAGGAAGCCATATAAGGAAGAGCTGTGTTCAAGAGTTTTTAACAAGCATTTCAGACAAATCAAAATTATGGCCATAAGGCCAGCAGCTGAATAAACAAATATTTGTATTTTTATGTGGATCTTTGGTTATTCGGGTTTTCTCCCGCATAAAATTGGAAGTATCTTGGCGACGTTTCGAGCACATGAAGCGAATGGACGCCCACCATGAAGATGTGGCACGACCACGAACGCGAAGCCAAACAACAGGATCACAGCTCACCAGCTCAAATCCCCCAGCAACTAAGACTAACCTGAGCACAACCAAGCCCCCACCTGAACAGAACACACCCCCAGCCAATCAGAACATAGCCAACCCCCCCAACCAATCAGAACACAGCCAAGCCCCCACCCAATCAAGTCACACTCCCAGTAGCAGTTAAAAGGAAGAAGCAGCTGCAAGCTCACATTACTCCGAGAAGCACAAAGCCGAAGACACAAGCCTGAAGATGATGAATGAGACTTCATCGAAACGTCGCCTAGATACTTCCAATTTTACGCGGGAGAAAACCCGAATAACCAAAGATCCATGTATGTATGTTAGGTATGTATGTATGTATGTATGTATGTATGTATGTATGGTATTCAGCTTTGTTGGGTATTTTCCCATGTCATTATAGTTGTGCTTTTAAAGTTGTAGCAATGTTTCGGCAGAATCTCATCTGCCATCATCAGGCTTCTGTATTGTGTTGAACGTCTGTACTGTGTTCGAACACAATACAGAAGCCTGATGATGGCAGATGAGATTCTGCAAACGTTGCTACAACTTTAAAAGCACAACTATAATGACGTGGGAAAATACCTGAACAAAGCTGAATACCATACATAAGTACCCACGAAAACTTAAGAAAACAAACAAATATATATATATATATATATATATATATATATATATATATATATATATATATATATATACACACACACACACATATATATATGTACATATATATATATATATATATATATATATATATATATATATATATATATATATATATATATATATATATATATATATTTGTTTTCTGAGGTTCTCAGCATTTAGTGGATCTTGTCATCTGCCATCGAGATTGGAAGTATCTAGCCTAGATACTTCCAATCTTACGCGGGAGAAAACCCTTAATAACCAAAGATCCATATATATATATATATATATATATACAGTCTTCAAAAAAACCAAACCACTCAGTGATTAAGTTCACACATCACTAAGCCCTAATATAATGTCATTTGTTTGGGTTGGAATGATAGATTATTTAAACCTAGGCTTTATGAATGATAAACTAGGCTTAACCTGATGCACAGATCCAAACATTTTCTGAATGTTTCTAAAACATAACTTAGCGTGACATGTGGACATGTTTATCATACTTTGAATTATTTATTACCTGGGGTGGCATGTGTATGTCTGTGTGTGGAAAGGGAATAAATAATTGTAGAAGCCATTTTTATTTAGTTTTAGTTTTGGGTGGGTGAGGTCAGTTCTTTGTGATTATGCAACACTTGAGAACCTGTATTTCCTTGTTTTATCATGCTGACTATAATTCCTAGCGATTTTATACAAGCTTAAAAGGAATATAGCCTTTTGAGATGTTTGCATTTCATTTTTTTTCCCACACACTTCTCTTTGTACGATATTATTGCCTCACATAATTTTTCTAAGGATTGGTGTCCTTTATTGCTATACTCTGTTTTCTCACTGCTTTGGACATCACTTTTCTTTCCAAGGGGGAAAAAAATCAACTGATTGAAAGATGGAATGGCTGCATGTACCTTTCGGCTGATAGAAACAAGATTTTAGAAACATATTGCAAAATATACAGTACATATAGGTGATTTCCATTGGGGAGGAATCCCTATTTTTCTCCCTAGTCTTTCATGAATATATTGAATTGAATTGAATTGAATTGAATTCTTTATTGTCATTGTACATATATACACAGCATACAACAAAATTCACATAACACCCAGAGATCAGATTCAACATACACACACACATGACAATCACCAAATAGCTCCCCACTCACTAAAACTCCCCACCTCCTAAAAACACGCAAGCATCCACACAACAGACCAAGTAATACTGTCCAACAGCTCACTGATGGTGGTATTTAAGTTCATTGTTAAGTGCAATTATAGCTCTGGGATAAAAACTGTTCAGAAAATGTGTGGTCCGAGTTTTAATTGTTCTGTATCTTCTGCCAGAAGGCAATGGTTCATAAAGATTGTAAGCAGGATGGGAAGAGTCTCTGAGAATGTTGTGCAACTTCCTCAAACAACGGGATGCAAAGATGCCATCCAGGGCTGGTAGCTGGAACCCAATGATATTCAGGGCAGTTTTAATTATTCTCTGTAGAGCTTTTTTTGTCCGCTACAGAGCTGCTCCCATACCGTGCAAGAATGCAGTATGCCAGGACACTCTCAATGGTGCTGTGGTAGTAAGACAGTCCGAGGCCTTCAATATATTTCATCCGGGTTTATTGATTTGTGCAATAAAGTTTGAGTGTTGGGTGTTCCGTCATGAAATGAATCATGTAGAATTTGAATACCAACATAAATTAATTGATCATTGTGTGGCTTTCCTCCAGGTCTGAAGACTCTCAGGAACAGCTGGCTAATAATTCTGGATAGAGATAAGTTCTTATAGAAGTCCTCTCCTCTGTTTGGTGATACGGGAACATACAATTATGAATCCAAAAGACTCACTGGAAGAGACCGAAGGAAGCTCTGCTCCATTATGTTTGGCCTGTGGCCAAAGGCATCTTCCAGAAGAGAACCATATATACACCTACACAGAAGAGGTAGATGATGACCTAATCTGCCACATTTGCTTGCAGCCTTTGCTTCAGCCTCTGGACACACCCTGCGGACACACGTACTGTACAGTTTGCCTTACAGATTTCCTTGTGGAAAAAGATTTCTGCCCTATGGACCGCAAAGCTCTAGCTCTACAGAGGTGCAGGAAGTCAAGCATCCTAGTGAATAAGCTCCTCGATAAGCTAATGGTGAACTGTCCTTTCACAGAACACTGTTCAGAAATTCTACAACGCTGTAATCTTGAACATCATTTTCAGAATGGGTGAGTACCTTTTGGTCTTGTTCATATGTCTATGTTATTTATTTATTTATTTATTTGATTTGTCAATTGCTTACAAGATAATAAGTATAAGTATATACATAGTTATGAATACATGAAATGGGTACATATAAGAAAAATAAAAGAAACAATAGGACAGGGACGGTAGGCACGTTGGTGCGCTTATGCACACCCCTACAGACCTCTTAGGAAAGGGGTGAGGTCAATAGTAGACAGTCTAAGGTTAAAGTTTTTGGGGTTTGGGGAAGAAACCACAGGTAGAGTATTCCAGACATTGACCACTCTGTTCTTGAAGTCGTATTTCCTGCAATCAAGTTTGGTGCGGTTAACCTTGAGTTTGTATCTATTGTGTGTTCTTGTGTTGTTATGGTTGAAGCTGAAGTATTCATTGACAGGTAGGACATTGCAATGTATGATTTTATATACCATACTTAGATCAGACCGAAGGCGGCATAATTCAAGGTCTTCTAGGTCTGAATTTCAAGTCTGGTGGCATAAGGTATTCTACAACGAGTAGAGGAGTGGAGAACTCTTCTTGTGAAATATTTCTGGACTTTCTCAACTGTGCTAATATCAGATACGTAATGTGGGTTCCAGACTGATGAGCTGTATTCGAGTATTGGTCTAGCAAATGTTTTGTCTGCTCTCGTTAGTAGTGTGATATTACCAGAGAAAAAGCTACGTAGGATTAGGTTAACAACTCTTAATGCCTTTTGGCTATGTAGTTACAGTGGGCTCTAGCACTTAGGTCATTTGAGATGAGAACTCCAAGGTCTTTTACAGAGCTTGGATCATCAACAAGATCTTGACTATTCAGCTTGTATTTTATTTTCTGATTTTTTTTGCCAATATGTAAGATAGAGCATTTATTTGTTGAGATTTGAAGTTGCCATTTGTTTGACCATTCAGATATGTAGTCAAGATCTTTTTGAAGGGTAGCAGTATTGTCTGTGGTATTGAACAGCTTTACATCATCAGCGAAAAGAACGCAGTTGCTCTTAATATGATCACAGAGGTCATTTATGTAGAGTATGAAGAGAGTTGGTCCTAGAACACTGCCTTGGGGGACACCACTATTGACAGGTACAGAATTTGATAGGACACTCCCAATTTTGACCATTTGTTGTCTGTTTGACAGGAATGCTTCTATCCAGTTATGTAGTTGTCCAGAGATATCATAGGATTTTATTTTTAGTAGTAGTTTGTCGTGTACCACTGAATCAAAGACTTTACAGAAGTCTATGTAGATTGCGTCTATTGCTTTGCCCTGATCGAGTTGTGTTGTCCATATGTTTTTGCAGTGTAAGAGTTGCAGATTACAGGATAGTTTTTTCCTGAAACCAAATTGTTTATTGGAGAGTAGGTTGTTTGTCTCTAAGTGGAGGATAATGGATTGGTTAATAATTGACTCCATGACTTTACAGGTGACGCAGCATAAGGAGATTGGTCTGTAATTTTCAACTAGGTGGAGGTCTCCCTTTTTGAAGATGGGGATGACCGTGGCTTGTGACCATAGGTTAGGCGAGGAGCTGGTCCTGAAAGATTTTTCAAAGATTATGCTTAGAGGTTTGGCTATGGCAGTGGATATGTATAGAGAAAAAAACCCTCAATCTGAATGTGATGACCCAGGGTGGGATACAAAGCAAACACAGTCACAAAAAACAGGTGAAGCCCCTTTTATTCCTTCACTTTGCTTCCAAGCTCCGAATATCCTTGACGAAAGACAAAAAACTCCCACACAAACAGTTACAAGAAGAAGGAAAAAAGCAACACAAATGAGGCAAGATAAGGGCTGGAGGACATCCACAGATAAGTGAACACACACTGGGAAGGACGCCAAACTCAGAGAGGATCCATATGCTAGAGATATTTCCATGCTTTGTTTCCCGTGTTCACCCATATGCAAGTCCGTCTTCTTATTCAGTTGTCACAGCTGCAGCCCATGAAGATGATCAAGGCCCTCTCCTCCCAAGTAGACCACGTCTCTCCCTTATCCTCTCCTCCCTGCGTGCCCTAGGATGGAGAGGGGATGGCCTGAATCCTCCTCTGACTGCTCAGCCGGCCTCTGCCCTTCCCCAGCCTCCTCCCCAACCTCTGGAGCTACACTTCCATTCCCTGTCGGCTGTTCCTCCTCTCCCTCCGAGTCAGTCTCCACCAGGAGCATGACACTGAATAACATTTTCTATCAGACATTCTCTTTCTTCCTTATTTTTTCCCTTAATCGGGGTGGAGTCGGGGCAACTGAATGGAGCTGAGTGTTTACTGGCCGGATGCCCTTCCTGTTGCCAAAGTGAAGTTCACAGCAAATATATTCTCATTGTGCCCAGAGAGAGAAATATCTGCCACTACCGAGGATTAAACTCACAGCCTCCTGATTGTAAGGCAAGAACTCCACCTCTAGGCCACTGCACCACTCTCTGTTTCTTCCATATGATATAATTAAATCTGGATATCAAGTTAGATATTAAATATAAGGTGGTCTTTTAGTAGCAACTGCTTTATTTTATGAATAAATGTATCCTCCATCTTTCAGCTTGCATGAATTAAAAGGCAGCTTCCAACAACAACACCAAATTCAGATGCTTTCTGGGTCAAATAAGGGTTCATGCAAGTATTTCCAGAAGGTGTAAGTGATGGAGCATGAGTCATCTTAGATGCGTAAGCTTTTTGTATTTATGCACACTGTGCGATGTTGTATTATGGGATGCAAGTGGAAAGGTGACGTAGGCAAAAATTGGGTTGTACCAACCTTTCTGGAATAGAATCATTATGTAAGATGGGAAATGCAAATTGAGACAGGAGAATCCATTCAGTGAAGTCACCACTGAAAACCAACATCAGAATCATTAAGTTCAGTTAGCAGTGAAAAGTGTCAACTAAAAAGATACTCCTTTGGTCTTTTTAGTTGCCAGGAAAAGGGAGTGGGGGAAAACAAGGCATTCTTGAAATGCCTAGATAATCACCTCGGTAGCCCAAAGTTGTCGGAGCATAAGAAGGTTATTGGAGAGCATGATGGATGACTCTTGGAGATGGCAGTGTCCCATTGGAGAAGTCACATCCAGGGGGTGGGGGGAAGACCAGGGTCAAGGGGGAAGTGTATGGTGTGGTTTAATATCAGCTGCACCCAGCCACATGCCAACATGGCAATTTCTAATAAACCAATTTACTTTTTCTGAGATGTGGCCAGAGACTTTTGATTTGAATGAGGGTGGATTTGTTGGAACCCTGACAGAAAGCTTGATAAATAATTGGAAGAATCATAGCAAGCAAGGTATATAATTCAGGTTCTAAACCGTTTAGAAGGATTTAAGGTGAACACCAGCACCTTACATGACCAGAGTTCACGTTTTGCTTCTTCCCCATTCCCAGAAGGAAAAGTTCAGGTTGCAAAATTTGTCCCCTTTTCATCCACATTCCTCAAAATAAGGAGGGGAAGAGGACATTGTAGAATGGTGAAAAATACCCACAGGAAAATGTGTTTTAGATAGGTTTTTAAACCTGTATGTGTTTTCGCAGCTTGCTTAAATCTAAAAACAATACTTAGCATGTAGGGACATACATGTAGTATATCAAGGGTACCCAACCCCCAGTCTACCGACTGGGAACCAGAGCCCACTGGGAACAAGGACTGGGTGTGGTGGGGTGTGTCTCATGATAATGGTAATTAAACGAAAGGGAGCAAACTCAAACCCAACTCTAACCTTGCCTGGCTTTTAGCCTTTCTTGTCAGAGAAGCGTATTTGTTGTTTGCTGAGCTATTGAATAAACCACCATGGCACTACTACAAAGGAGCTGGAATTTGTATTCATTTCAGGACAAATCTTCTATACTCAAGAACTGGCTGAGACGGTGTTTCTACATCCTTGCAAGCTGCCTTGAGTCACCATTGCTGCGAGCAGGCGGCAATATAATTTTTCAAAAACAAATAGACACGCTGCTGGTGATCGTCTCAACGGCACTTATTCCTAATTTTAAAACTGGAGAGAAGGGTTTGCATGTGTAATTAGACAACATTCAGCCTAGATTTCATCACGAAGAGCTTTAATACTCCCCCTCCCTCCACCTGGTTGAAGCCAATCAAATGGGATCCTGACTGGGAGGGAAAAATAGGTCTCTGTTTGTGATAAATACATATATAACCTCATCTGCTCCCAGGCTGCATCTCTTTTGCTAGGTTCGGATTCGTTCCTTGCCTCTTGTCTTATGCACCTCAGCTTCTAACCTGTCTGCCTTTCTACCAATGATGTCAATGTATCAGCTGCTTCTAAAAAAACATTCTGAAGATCGCCAAAGGATGCAACTCTCACTCCTGTGTGCCTCAGCCTTGGCTTTTTGCTGTGTTTTTCCTTTTTTCCAGCTCTAAGCCCTGCATTGCCTCCAGCTATTGCTGCTCGGTTCTCCCTAAAACAATCCTCATCCCTAACCTTCTTTGGAGAATCAGCTCAAATCAACTTGCAGGTCAATGAGCTTTCTTCCAGCATAGCTTCATTGAAGTGATTTGCGTTCGTTCCTAATGCGTTCTCGATTGGGTTGAAAAGGCTTATAGGAAGGGAACAGGGAGGACCTGAATATTGGCTGACGTTTAAAAAAACCAAAAAAAAAGGAAGCTTGAGGTTCTGTATCCCATCGCAGAAAAACTGAGGCAGAGAGGAAGGAGCAAAGAGGAGATTTAAGAGCAACTTGTAAACATACACTTGCAAAAATGAAAGCTCTCCTGTTACTGGTTCTTCCTTGGTTAAGTCCTGCAAACTATACAGACAGTGTGGGAAATCTGCATTTCCTGTACTCAGAGCTGTGAGTACTCACAGTTGTGTTGTGGTGGTGTCTCTGTGTTGTGTCTGTGTCCTCTTATTAAAAAAACAAGCACTGCTAATTTTCCTTGCTTCGTGATAGTGCCTCCGTAATATGTGTGTTTGTATATATAAATGAACAAGCTTGCTAAATCCATATTATTTGCCTGAATTGAAATATGGAGTAGAGATTGACTTCTTCGTGCTGGAAACAGCAGAGATTTAAGCCTGTTGTTTCTGATTTTCTTCTTGCTTTCCCTTTTTGAGTTTAAATGTGGGATCAGGTATGGTTTTTTTTTCTGAAATCTTTCTAAGCAAGATGCCATGAAGAACCTGGAAATAAACAGGTGTCGAATCTCTCTGCTGTCTGAGTTCTTGAAGACTTATTCATACTATATTTGTGAAGAGCATGAAAATATAAATATTCCATATCACAATGCTAACATTTGGTATTGCATGAAATACAGTTGCAGAGCTAACATTTTGTAGTTATGTAAATATGAAAGCCAATTGCTACTGACTACAGTTTTGACTAGTATAACCTGTAAAACAATATTCAAGGGTTGTCATTAGTAGCTTATGGAATGCAAAATATCCCGTCTAAACCTTTTTTTAAAATACCAACACATAACCTGTAAAATATATTCTGAAGTTTAAAAAATTTAACGAACCATTCATTTGCAAGGTGATGAATGAAGCAAATGCTTGAGGTAAGCATCCAATTTGTCTTTAAAATAACAGATAATAACAGGACTATGAAGATGGTAATGAAATAATTGGTATTCTTTGGGTGAAGGAATGGGGATTGCCTAGAAAATTTGCTTTGCTGGAATGAGTAAGACTTTAAGAAACTGGTTTGTTTGTTTGTTTATTAGATCTGTATGCTGCCCATCACTCTGCAACTCTAAAAAGTATATATTAAGTACATCTACAAGTACTTAGAGTACATATTAAAAATCATGTACAAGCAGATATCTTTCAGATTCTACTTCAAATGTTCTCTCTGGGTTAGAGTTCTCCATCTTGAAGCATTGCAGAGTTGTTGGCCTAGAATTGGTCTGCACCTATATATGAGGGTAGGTGTTGTAGTGCTAGATATCTGAAGAACATGGAATTATAAAAAAAAAATCAAAAGCATTCCAAGTGAACTGGTCTAAGATGCAAGATTTAACTATTTTGATATGTAGAGAGAATCATACAAAGAGAAAGGGTTTATGACCACAAATTATGGTGAATTTATATGGAATGGAGTGGAGTGGAGTGGAGTGGAGTGGAGTGGAGTGGAGTGGAATGGAATGGAATGGAATGGAATGGAATGGAATAGAATAGAATAGAATAGAATAGAATAGAATAGAATAGAATAGAATAGAATAGAATAGAACAGAATAGAATAGAACAGAATAGAATAGAATAGAATAGAATATGGAGTAGAGTAGAGTAGAATATGGAATAGCATAGCATAGCATAGAACAGCATAGAACACTTTATTGGCCAAGTGTGATAGACACACAAGGAATTTGTCTCTGCTGCATAAGTGTATATATAAACAGCAAGTAAGTATAGGTCATAGATCATAAATAATAGTTACAATCATTAATCATAACTTACAAACAACAATTGATAAATCATAAAATATCATAGAAGAAGACAGTAGGAAAGATGAGGAGACAAGAAACGATGAAAAATGAACAGATGCAATTTCAAAATTAAGACAGTGGCTACTGGGACATCCAGTTTCTAGTAGAAGAAACAGGAAATTAATCAGAGTACATATCAAGTGGAGGGATTCAATTTTTTTACTATGGGTTCTGTGGGCGTGGCTTGGCCGTGGCAGGGGAAGGATACTGTAAAATCTCCAGTCAGAGGTGGTATTTGCCGGTTCTCCAAACTACTCAAAATTTCTGCTACCGGTTCTCCAGAACTGGTCAGAACCTGCTGAATACCCACCTCTGGTACATATGCAGAAAAATACCCATCATTGCTGTTTCCTGAATATTCTAATTAATTCCTCCTAGGTGGTGAGGGCTACGTGCTATGCACAATAGCATGAATTGATTTTGCCCTCTTGCTATTCTTGTTGACATGCTGTTTATCCAATTGGTTTGCTGCTGGATGTGCTTCTCCTGCTATCAGCAAAATAGAAATCTGTTTAGTGGTCCAATCTCTTGGGGGGAAGGGAAGGAAAGGCAGCAGCAGTAGCAAAAGCATTGCACGGAGTTGCCTGTGAACTGGGTCAGAGCATCCAAAGTAGAGCATGAAATCAGCAGATGTGAGTTGCAGTGGTTGCTCCTTTTCAAACAGAGTCCATGGTGGGTTAAAAAGAGACACTTTCTCTCCTTCTCTTCCCAAAAAAATTGTTCATTCTTGTAATGAGAATAGAATAACAGAGTTGGAAGGGACCTTGGAGGTCTTCTAGTCCAACCCCCTGCCTAGGCAGGAAACCCTACACCGCTTCAGATAAATGGTTATCCAACATCTTTTTAAAAACTTCCAGTGTTGGAGCATTCACAACTTCTAGAGGCAAGTTGTTCCACTGATTAATTGTTCTGTCAGGAAGTTTCTCCTTAATTCTAAATTGCTTCTCTCCTTGATTAGTTTCCACCCATTGCTTCTTGTCCCACTTTCAGGGGCTTTGGAGAATAGCTTGACTCCCTCTTCTTTGGGGCAGCCCCTGAGATATTGAAACACTGCTATCATGTCACCCCTAGTATTTCTTTTCATAAGACTAGACACACCCAGTTCCTGTAACTGTTCTTCATGTGTTTTAGCCTCCAGTCCCCTAATCATCTTTGCTGTAATTAAAAGTTACGGTGTCAGATGAATGCAACACAATAATCCAGAACATTTTTCTGTTAAACTGTATTTGGTTTCTTTCAAAAATGAATATGAGGCCCCAGACAGGTGTGTGTATTTTTTTAATTTTCTGCCTTTCTTAAACAGCACAGCCTGAGACATAAGCATGCCTGATGTGCAAGTCAGGCTAAAATTAGTTAAGTTTCCCTGCTACAATACTGGCATCTCTCTAAAGCGGAATGCAAAACGTCTCCTGGTTTCCTATCAGAGTTCAGGGGTCTTCAAACTTGACCACTTTAAGACTTGTGGACTTCAACTCCCAGAATTCCTCCTCCAAGTCATGTTAGCTCAGGAATTCTGGGAGTTGAAGTCCCACAAGTCTTAAACTTGCCAAGTTTGAAGACCCTTGTATCAGACAGTCTTTCTGCTAGCAATGGCAGAACCTGAATTGGGAAACCTTAAAGGAGGGTCTTCTCCCTTCATTATGAATCTAAGAAAATAGCAGGATGATCCTTCGGATAAATTTCAGGGGTTGCCCCAAGTTGCTGCGGGTGATTCAAAAGGTACAATTGCAGCATTTGCTGTTTTGCAAACATTAGGGTCAAAAACTAGGTGAGGTTAATATAGTTTTGATGAAGATTTGATGGATTAATTGCCAGCTCTGGGAAACCCTATATTGTTCAGGTCTAAAAAGAAAATTCTGGTCTAAAAAGATTTTCTCTTGAGGAATGTTGGTCAGCAGCTGTGCAGGACCTAGGAGAGCTCCCAAAACAGAGATTATCCTGTGCTAGAATATATGACTTCTGCCCTCAAGGCCTAATGACTGTCCAAGAGTCCTCCTTCAAGTTTAATTTAAAAAAAAAAAAAACATTTAAGCACTATTTAATTTTTTAAAAAGCATTTTAAAGTTTGTTGAAAATAATTATATTTTTGTTAGTGAATATTTGCCTTTTTATCTTAAAAGGTAAAGCTATAAATACATCTTTCTGCAGAATTTATGTTTTATATTTTGATAAAGTGCCATAGTCTGACTTGCACATGTAAATAGTGAAAAGTTTGGCCATGGGAAGAAGCACTGGGCTCACTTCTCCACTAATCCTAGTAAATGTAAAAAGGTAACAGATTCCTTGTGGATTTTACTCCACTACTTGTTTCTGGCTATAGCAGGTGGCACTCATCTCATTTTCACAGTCACATGCTCAGTATAGAATGCTATTACCTTCCCGTCAAAATGGTACCTATTTATCTACTCACATTTGCAAACTTTTGAACTGCTAGGTTGGCAGCAGCTGGAGCAAGGATGGGAAGCTCACCCCATCTTGTGGCACTCAGGTCTCGAACCTGGGCTGCTGGTTTTCCAGCATCTTAAGCACTGAGCCACCGCCCCGCTCCAGTAGTTCTAGTAATCCAAATTAATAAGGAGAGAAAAATGAATACTATATTCGAAGTGTCTTTTCCTCTATTTCCTTCTTTTCATTGTTCATACTTGAGATAGGATCAACCAAACACCAGCTCTTTGCTGTTGAAACCAAGGGTTACCATGTGGCTGATCATAAATCTGGGAATCCCAATTTGTCAGCAGGGTATTGTTAAAATTGTCAAGATGGCAGCTATGAGGAGGGCAATCTATGTGCAACACACATTTTTTTGTGCAGTGCACAATAAATAAGATAGAGTTTCTCTCATGCCTTCTTAAAAAAACATTCTGAATGATTGTGCCAAAGGTGCTTTTTCAAGAGGCAACTGAACTTCCTGGTTTTTCTTTGAAGACGTTTCACTTCTCATCCAAGAAGTTTCTTCAGCTCTGAGTGGATGGTGGGGAATGGAAGGGTTTATACTCCTTGCAGACAGCTGGTCATTTGCATCTTTTTAGAGAGTTGTTGAGGCCACTTGGCAGTTTATCTGTGTCCTTAGGGTTAGCTGAATAGTGCAGATGGGTGTGGAGCCTTCTTGGCTGCAGGATATTTTCTGCCCTGTGTCCCTTCACTGTTGAACAAGGGTGCAGGCTGTTGGGGATGAAGCGCAAATGGTTCCTGTAGCCTGCCATTTTTCTGGAAATCCATTCATACTTCCAACCATTTTGAATGGTTATCCTGGTCTTTAAGATCAAAGGGAGTAAAGCAAAGAAAGGGAGAGTCCTTTTGTCATTTCAATCCAGCATCCCTGACTTTCTGAATTGGCTTTGTCATCCTTGTTCCTGCGCTGTCAACCAACAGTTCAGCAACCAAGCAAAGGAGAAAGTAAAAACTGCCCCACCCTGAGGTAATTCCTTTTTCATTACTCCCTCATGGAACCCAAGTTGACTTTTAGAGCCAGAAACAGTAAGAGACAGTTCAGATAATGTCCTAAACATGACACTAGCAATGGAACCCACTTTATAAATGTTGAGCGACTGATTTTATGCCTGGGGCCCTTTCCTGATTAAATCAACCGTAAACAATGTGCAATTATAATATGACTGTATTTTTGAAGTCACCTTTCATTCAAGGCTTTGCAATTAGGTTGTGAGTTAGATTTATCGTTTCTCTTGTAGAAAACAAATTATATTTCCCTAGATTATTTAGGATTTTTTTTACCTCTCTGACAACTCTTCTACAATATTCTCTGGCATAGGTTCTAAAAAAGAATGTCATAACTAATGCCATTTACATTTTTTTAATTTATTTTATTTATTTTTATTTATTTTGATTTGCCAATTGTTTACAAGATAATAAGTATAAGTGTATACATAGTTGTGAATACATGAAATGGGTACATATAAGAAAAATAAAAGAAGAATAAGAGAAACATTTACATGAGTGCTTGCTTCTTTTTTTCTTTTTAAAGATAAAATAGAAATCCTCCATTGTCAGAATAGGGCATTTTTTGTGTGCATTATTTGCTTATGACAATGTTTTGAAGCACTACTACTAGCAATGAAAAGTTAAAGTTGGAAAGTACCAAGTTGGAAAGAAATATGATAACTATGTCTGGTTATTGCAAAGTTTGTGTTGCATTTACAGTATAAGCAATGCCTTAGTTGTGGTTGTGTTTTGTGACACCTGCACAAAGAAAATTGCCTTTCTAGCTAGTGTACCCAGGCAAAACTTCTGAAGGAAAGCATGTTAGAATAAGGACATGTATGTTAAACTCTTTTGTTAATTATGAAACTCTTTTAGCCCAGTTTGTTTTCTGGGCAATAAGGCTAATCTGGTCTATACTACTGAAGACTAGAGATAAAGAATGGCTTTGTTCTATTTGTATTTTGATAGAAAATGGTCACATTCCTAGTTGGTAAATCAATCTGTATATTAGACAATAGCAATCCTTCAGTACTGATACTTTCCAGAATATTGCAATGCAAATACATTAGAAATACCCTGGAACAAAAGAAGAGAAGAGAAGAGAAAAAACCCCAAAGAAATATATTTATAAATAGGGTTATGCAAATAGATTTATATTTATGCGTAGGCTAGTAGAAATAAATACACTGGGGTTCTGAAAATAAAATTGAAAGGATGCAGGATGTACATTTCACAAATAAAAATGTTGCATTAATTAAAATATGGAGAAAGAAATAGGTAAGATATATAATATGCATTTCATGCTTAGAAAGACCAAAATTAGGTCTTCTACTGTACCTTTGGCTAGAAGTTCCTGCAGAGAAAAGGCAATATAAATGTGCTAAATAGTTTGCAGTAAACTACGTCAGAACGGAAATGAATGACTGAAGAATTAGTTGGGATAAACTTATTTGTGATACATAATCCCATTCATTAAAAGCATGAGAAAATCTAGACAGAAGGAAGAGAAAACATGAATGTTTGATGTAGATAAATATGCATCTTTCCTCAAAAGGAAATCCTATATTGTCTCAACTTAATCCCAAAGCAAAAAGCAAAGGCGGGGGTGGGGGGCGGGATTTCAAAATTGCCAATAGTGTTTTATTTGGATAAGTACTCGTTCACTAGGCCAGTTCAAACTGTAGCTGCAGTGAGTGAGATTGCTGATAGAACCTGAGTTAAGATGGCTGGCTAGATTGCTAATGAATAATGTGGCTCTATTTTTATGCCTGTCTGCCACATTAGATTCTCTCTCACACGTACACATTTTCACAGCCTGACAAGATTCGGGCAAGAAGTTAAAAACAGCAGTATAACTGAGGAGTCCTCGGTGCCCTCTTGGCAAATAGCTGAGTTTCCAAATTTTCACACAAACTAAAGGACTCACAATGCAGACCTATAACTTGATGTTTTTAAGCGAAGTCTGCCTGAGTGAATAGTTGGACCTTTGTTAAGATAGACAACAGACCCCCAAAATTGATTCCCAGATGCTATCAGCATCAGAAACTAATATAAACCAGAAATACGAACTATTGGCTTGCCACAAATGGCAAGTGGAGGTGGATAAATTTTTTTATACAGAAATATTTGACTGTGGAATGCCGAATCAAGAGGATACAGCAAGCAAATTCCCCAAAAAGCACTTTCTCAGTCCTTTATATGCTATCAACCACCATCCTATTTCTCGAAATATTATATTTTGGAGGGGAAAAATATTTTGGAGAAAAGGAGCAATGTGGGCAATCAGATGTTGTGATAAGTAGGTAGTCTTTATCTGAGGCACTGATCAATTTGGATATTGCTGAACATCTAGTAGCAATAGCAATAGCGCTTAGACTTATATACTGCTTTACAGTGCTTTTACAGCCCTCCCTAAGCAGTTTACAGAGTCAGCAGATTGCCCCCAACAATCTGGGTCCTCATTTTACCCACCTCAGAAGGATGGAAGTGTCAGGATTCCAGCAGTTACTCCAATTAAATCATGAGCCTCGAGCCAAACTCCCAAAACTTCAAAAGATTTATTGAAAGTCAACATGTTGGCATGACCTGGATGTAGCCAACTCTGAGACATGTAATTCACTGTCACCCTTGACCCTTCTTTTCCCCCCACCCCTCTGGGTGTATCATAATTCATATTCTCCAAGAAACACGTCCATAGCCAAGAGTCATCAATCATGCTCTCCAATTAGATTTTTGCCCGCCAGAAGCTTCAGCCATCTAATCAGTCTCTGAAGAAAATATGAATGGAATGTACTTTTGATTCCACACTGCTGCCTGCTCTTTGCAACTCCCCCCCCCCACCTTTCTTTCTGTTGGCAACTATAAAACGTGTATAGAAAATGTTTTATGAGTTGACAGGAAAGCTGAGTCAACCATGAGCCTGGTGAGATTCGAACTGCCAAATTGCAGGCAGCCAGCAGTCAGCAGAAGAAGCCTGCAGTACTGCACTCTAACCACTGTGCCACCACGGCGTATAGTATCTTTCCTATTGCCCTTGCTGTCATTCAGGAACTATGAAAGGCCATGGGTCCACTATTTCTTGTGTATAAATCCAATGAAATTAGAAACTCACAATCAACTGCCCATAATTCAGAATATCAAGGCTTGGCTGATTTCCTGTCAGTATCTCTTTGCAAAATACTGTCAGGAAATCTGGGTTGGTCATCAGGATAGAGGTTTACTTCTCTTTGGACACATATTGGAGCCTGTCAGCTGGTGCTCCGTTCAAAATCCAGGAAAGAAATACTTAGACTCTTGTAATTAGAGAAAAGATGTCTTTTACTGGAAGTCAGTAGTAGCAACAAGAAAATTCTGAATCTGGGGAATTAGGCACGTACATCACATATATCAAGGGAGTGAAATGTTCCCACCCCCAACAGTTCAAACGGTTCTTCCAATTAAAAGTTGTGAACTACATCATGCGGACACCTCCAGGTGGTGATGATTAGTTGACCTTGGCTTACTCAGATAAAGGGTTGCAGTTGTGCAGAGAAGAGAAAGCTAAGTAGGAATGAGAAACCCTCCCCAGTTTATACAATATTAGTTAGCAACACTTTCAGCTCACGTCCCATACATTTCCCCCTTCCACCCTCCGTTACTCATGACAGCCAGAAAGAAGCAAAGGAAAGGAGGAAGATCTTGAAGAGCCTATCTTCAGGGAACTTCTATCTACAGGAATATATGCTTTGGGCTATTCTGTGAGTTATATTTAGAGGTGGAAGATACTTACAATGTAATCTATCGGATCCCCTGATTGACTGTGTAAGACAGACAGGGAGGAAGCTAACCACCAGATAACAAGATCACAAGTGAACAGTCAGATGAGGAGACCTGAACTCATTGGTAGCCTCACATTGCAATGAAAAAGGATGCACCTTCAATGTCCCAGCTACTAAAATTGTTACTAAGCAGATACAAAGATAGCCAGGGAAATGATTGAAACTTGGGGAAAAAGCCCCTTGTCAATCACCAGGAGAGTTGATTTACCACCAGCTTATCAGGTACTTAGGAGCTGAGGACTTAGCAGCACAAGAAAGAACAACCAATCGTCGTCCATCAACATGTCAATCAACCAATAGGAAGGTGCCACATAAATACAACTCATAGAATAGCCCAAAGCATATATTCCAGTAGAGAGAAGTTCCTTGAAGATGGACTCCAGTACGAATCTGAAAGCTCGGAAGAGTAAATCTCTGGTGACTGATCCAAATTGGTTCTTGCAACATTATCTTGGGACACATATATTTGCTTTTAGTCATTATCTTTTTGACTTGGGTCTTCCCATTATATATCCGAACTCTCTGTACTTAATTCTGTTTCTTTATAGTTGAGTGTTTAGTTCTTGAGGAAGAAATAGCAGCAGGAGGAGACCAAGCCCTGCCCTTTCTGAGTATTGGATGCTTTTTTAAGTGTCTAGAATTGGGAGGCAAATACAACTTTTTTTTTTTTTTTGGACCTCAGGAAGGTCCAAAAAAGAAAGGACCTCTAACACACTTTGAGCCTTGACACACATTCCCCAAAACATCCTAATACGTAGGTCTCTTGTGTACCAGGAAATTTTTCCTGTCAAGGTTACTAACTTGTTTTGTGGGGTTTTTTTAATAACATATTGAATATGTTTACATTTTTGCTGGAAAGGGGACTAGCTTAATATTTGAATGACACAATTTGAGCATCTAATTTAGGTGGACAAATGTCAAAAATATGTTTTGCATTTCTTAAAGATTTTTTTCATTGTTTCAAAAAAAAAATCAGATTCTTTCGGACTATCCCTCATGCCAAGATACATGATTCTGGTTTGCCAGGAAGTATTGTAATATTTCTGATACTCTCAGGAGTCAATTAAGTTTTACCAGATGTCAGTAAAGCTGCTGTCTCCAGAAAAGAAGCAACAGGAATAATTCTTCTATCCCAATTCAGTTTGTTCCTGAGGAGTATGTACAAACACTACTCATGTAATATCAAAAACAATCAAAAACAGGAGGCAGTTATTTTGGGTGAGGGACAAAACAGAAACATCTGGAAACTACCCATATTCTAGAGCAAAATGTTCATTCAGACTTGAAATCGACCTCTAATGAGATAGATAGATAGATAGATAGATAGATAGATAGAGATATAGAGAGATAGCTATGTATGTATGAATATACATAAAAATTTTTGCGTCTATCTACCTACCTACCTATCATCTATCTATCTATCATCTATCTTCCTATCCATTATATATCTTTGTCTGTCTGTCTGTCTGTCTGTCTATCTATCTATCTATCTATCTATCTATCTATCTATCTATCTATCTATCTATCTATCTATCTGTCATCTGTCTACCTCTCTATTATCATCTATCTATCTGTCTGTCTGTCTGTCTGTCTATCTATCTATCTATCTATCTATCTATCTTATCTATCTCTCTATATCTATCTATCATCTATATCTATCTATCATCTATCTATCTATCTATCTATCTATCTATCTATCTATCTATCTATCTATCTGTCATCTGTCTACCTCTCTATTATCATCTATCTATCTGTCTGTCTGTCTATCTATCTATCTATCTATCTATCTATCTATCTATCTATCTATCTATCTATCTATCTATCTATCTATCTATATCTATCTATCATCTATATCTATCTATCTATCTATCTATCTATCTATCTATCTATCTACTTTACCAAATGGGGCTGGGGGAAGTCAATTTTCAGGCATATACAGTAGGTCTGTCTATGGTGAGTTATTGTCAGTCATATTATTATTGGTATGATATTTTGTGCAGCAGAAGCAGAGAATGAGTTGCAGATCAGTTGCAACCTGTGGGAATGCTTGCAAAGAAAGGGAATCTTGTACTCTTGGCTATTCTTCTGAACGTGGGTCTCACAGAATATAAAAACAACAACACAAATATCACTTAGGTAGTCCTTGACTTACAACAGTTCATTTAGTGACCAAAGTTACAACTAGTGAAAAAAGTGGCTTAGGACTTCCGGTTTGAGCTTCTTCAGCGACAGACCGAAACCTCGTCTCTCCAAGGCTTCGATCCGTGCTCGCCGCTGGAGCGCCCCGAGCCGGCTGGTTTCAGGGCTAAGCCACCCTGTAGAGGTGGTGAAGAGGGGGGAGACTGCCAGCAGGGTTGAGGAGAGCCGCATCTCTCCTCCCCAGCTGGCCATTACTCCCTTTCCCGAAGGCGGTTATAGCGGTGGTCAGAAATGGCCCCCACAAAGAAGAAGACCAGAAAAGAATGTGCAGGAGGAAGATAAGAAGAGAAAGTTTTGGTTGACCGGGTCAAACAACAAAAGCAACAAATAAGGTACCCTGGAATTTAAACTTAACAACATTGTTCCCAAAGAAGATTTTGAAGCTGTGAAGGAGAGAGAGAAGGGAAAGGATTAGTTTTTTTTTTTTCCCTTCCTTATACTGACAGCTAAGAGACTTAAGCAAGAAACTGAAAAAAAACAAACCCACTTTGACATTAATAGGCATCTAAGCTGAAAATAAAAGTCAAAGGGATAAATAAAGATTTCTGGACATTTAAAAGTTTTTAAAAACTGGAAAGGAGAAAAAAAAAAGAATAGAAGGGCAGGATCTGGAAAAATGGAGGAGACTGCCTGGAATTAAGGAATGGAACTGTAATTAAAAGGAACTTACAGTGAAATTTTAACAAGGTTCCTCAAAGACACATTTTAATCGAAACTTGGTAACAAAATAATAGAACCCCAGGAAGAGAAAGTGGAAAAAAGAAGCAAGTAGAAACAGCCTTGGATTATTTGGATTACTTGGTGATTTTTGGTTTTTGCATCTAGATGACTAAAATTAACTGGGGGGTTGTTTAAAAGTTTTTTAAATGGTATCACTCTTAGAAGAACTGAAAACGGAACTTAAAAAATGGAAAGAAGACGCACAAGAAGGGAGAAGTTCTTTTGGCTTCGTGTTTCAATTCTTAGAAATGGAGATCTGGAACTATGAGAAGCAACAAGAAACGCTTGCAGAACAACAAGATTGGGACAAAGAAGAAGCCATCTTTAATGATCAAATAATTTTAAGTGGGGGGGGGAAAGAAAAGGGGGGAAAGAGAGTGAAAGGTTTAAGATTAGAAAAAAACAACCAAAAAGAACAATAATTTGAAAGCTAAGTATAATATTAGAAAGCAACAGAAGAGGGGATTACAGATGAGAGAGTTAGAAGTAGAGAGACGAGGGGGTAAAAAGGGGAGGGAGAAGAAGTGGGGGAAGAAGGCAAGGAATAGAAGTTGTAAAAGACAGAAACAAGAAATGGAGAAACAGGAAAAGATATCAGGATTGTAACCATAAGTTTGTTTAGATATAATGGGTGAAAATTTAATTGTAAAAGGGATTCTGCAAAGGTACATAAGATAGCTTTGTTATATTACAAATAGAAATAACTTTAGAAAATATGATGATGGATAAAATATTTATTGTAATGCAGTGGGATGTTTGTTAATAAATAAATGAATTAAAATGATTGAGAAAATTAAAAGGGAACATTTTTAATTATTAGTAATGATTTATAAAAATATAAGTGAGAAATATGGGGAAAAAAAGAATTAACTATGGAAAGTTTATAAGTGTTCCCAAGGAAGTATGATATTCAATTGAAAAGAAATGTTAAAGATGTTAAGATTTTAATGCATATTAATGATAGAATTGAATTGGAATGGAATGTGTTTTATTTACATATATATATATAATTTTTTCTTTTTAAGAATATAGTGTCTATTTTAAGAATGTACCAAGCAGAATTCGATTGGAAGTTACCGTATATGCCGGCGTATAAGACGACCCGGCGTATAAGACGACCCCCCAACATTTCCACTCAAAATATAGTTTGTTATATACTCGCCCCCTCTTCCGCACGCCTTCTACTTTTGCACTTCCTTTTTTTTGCAAAAAGGAAGAGCCGCGGCGGCGCTTTGCAATGGCAGCAGCGGCTCCTGGTTTTGCCTTTCCCTTCCCGAGGCAACGCGGGACTGGAGCCGCGTGGAGCCGCGCCAGCGGTAACAACTCCTGACAGCCCCAGCCGGATACCTCAGCAGAGCTTGGGCGGTGCGAGCCTCGTTTCCTTGGGAGCTGGGAGAAGGCTGGCTGCTCCTTTTGGCTTCACGGGATTCGTTTCCACGGTGCGCAAAAGTGCCTCAGCCGCGGGCAGCCGCAGTGCTTCCCAATTACTATTTGCCGGCGTATAAGACGACCTGGCATATAAGACGACCCCCCCAATTGGAGGCATGTTTTTCAGGGCAAAAAAGTCATCTTATATGCCGGCAAATACGGTATGTATTATATTGAATGCTATAATCTTAAAGCTATACATTGAAGCTTAAATAAGAGCTTGAATGGATAAAATTAAAGGATATAAAGGTGTCATACTCTAATTCAGGGGTCCCCAACCACCGGTCCGCGGACCGGTACCGGTCCGCAAAACAAGTCCTCCCGGGCCGCTGGTTGCTGGGCGCCGCCATTTTTTTGATGAAAAAGTGCTTCGGTGAGCTTTTCCGGGTAGAAAGCCATTTCTACCCGGAAAAGCTCACCGAACGTAGTGTCGCCATCTTTTTGATGAAAAAGTGCTTCCGGTGAGGTCACCAGAAGCACTTTTTCATCAAAAGATGGCGGCGCCCAGCTGATGCCGGTACCGGGCCACGGCGCCCAGCTGATGCCGGTACCGGGCCGCGGCATAAAAAAGGTTGGGGATCACTGCTCTAATTGGTAACTACAGGGAAATATTTGTTTAATAAGAAAAGATAATGTGAAATTGTAACAGGACAGACAAAAGTATAAATATAATGATTTGAATTGAGATAATCAAAACAAAGTTGAGAAAATTAGAAGAGGGGAAAAACTATGTAGAAAATATAAAATGGTAATAAGATATGGAATAGAATATAAAAATGAGCATGAAATTGAGTTTTGTGTCTGTATGAAGAAGTGATAACCTGGGACCATGCTATTTTCAAAAAAGATGTTTTATTTGTATTTTGTTTTTGTGAAAACCCAAATAAAATTTTCAAAAAAAAAAAGTGGCTTACGACCATTGTTCACTCTTACGACTGTTGCAGCATCCCTGGGGTCACGTGATTTATATTCGGATGCTTGACAACTGACTCATATTTATGACGTTTGCAATGTCCCAGGGGGTCACTTTTGCAGCCTTCTGACAAGCAAATCCAATGGGGAAAGACAAGCTCACTTAACAACCACGTTGTTAATTTAATAATTTAGCAGCGATTCAAATTAACAAATGTCACAAGAAAAGTCATGAAATGGGACCAAATTCACTTAACAAAGTTCTCACTTAGCAACATAAATTTTGGGCTCAGTTGTGGCCGTAAGTCAAGGACTACCTCAGAGTGTCAGCGTTGTTTATTTTATGTTCTTTTTCTTCTATTTAGTTCCAATTTCACAACTTTGCCATTTCCAAAGCTGAATGGGAAATTCACATAACCTTCAAATTCAAATCTCCTAAAATATGCATAAGCAGTTTGGCTTCATGTACAATCTTTTTTTTTTTTTTAAGGAAAAAGGTATTTTCCTCCAATAAAATGCATTGCTGTTCCAAAATATTTTACTGCTGTTAGTTGGGTCCTAAACTAAGTCCTGTAATCTGGAATCCTGCATTACACAACAAGAACGTATGGATTACAGTTACCAGACAGATGAGATACTATTGAACTTTAGCCCAAATGTGTTGTGACTCTACCTGACCCTCTTGTTGTGGCCTGCCAGTGGCCAGAGGAGCTGGCAGCACATTTGGACAGTGAGGAGGTTGGGGAGGAATATGGACCAGTCCTGGAGTGTCATGCCCTTGTTGGAGTCTGATTCTGAGGGGGAAATTGAGCAGCTGATAGGGAGTGGGAGTGTGGCTCCAGTGGCTGTGAAAGAAACGGGGGAAGGGCACAGTCCGGCTGGGCATTCAGAGCCACCCACTCTTCATCCTAGGGCATGCAGGGAGAAATGGAGAAGGGAGCAACATGGCTTACGGGAGAGAAAAGGGCCCTGATCCCTTTCATTAGTTACAGCTAGGAGAACAGGATATAAGAAGGCCGTTTACACACAGCACTTTGCTGGAAGCAAAGCATGCATTATCTTTGTCAAGGCTTATCTGGGTTTTGGTGTCCTCCCAACTTTGTGTGCTTCGTTATCTTTTGGAAGTCTGCAATTTATTATCCTGGCCTGTTGTGTTAATTATTTCAGCGTTGTGTTAATTATTTCAGCGTTTTGTGTTGGTTTTTTTGTTTCTAAGTTATCTGAACTTTGGGTTCGGACTGCATTTCTTCCCTTTGTAGACTGTTTTTGGAAGAGTTTAATCTCCAGCCGAGGATAACTGGACATTGGGGGACAAGTTGGAGGTATTAAAGGGAATTTATCTACTTTTGTGAGTTTGTTATTTTTGTGCCATGCCCCGGGTCATCAAACGGAGTCTGGGGAAGGCTCTGACAAGTGCTCTGCATCAGAGGCAGAGATGGGACCAGGGACGTCCAACACTTATCAGCTGCCTTCAGCGTCAGAGATCAGTGGGGCAGAAGAACAGCTGGAGCCTGTTCCCGATGTGCGCATGCACAGAGCTGCCAGGAAAAGGAACAGTTAAGGAACAAGGGTCGACTCAGGAGTAAAGGCACAGATGGATGGTGAATGGCCTCTCCCATAAGGAATAAAGAGAAGCAAAAGGGGAGTGGTGTTTGCAGGAGACAATTAGTTCGTTTAATTAGTATGAAGATTTGTTCGTGACTCTCAGAGACTCCTTGCCAAGTTGCACTTGGAAGCTATCGGCCTGGCAGCTCTCCGAGCCTGATAAGGTCTGTGGTTGCAATTCACCCTTGAAAGACTGTTTGCTGGGACTTTGCTGGATGTGAATGATAGAAATTCACATTAGCCAAATAAAAATGGGGTTTTTGTTGGGACAAGGAGCCTGTTTCATGATTTTGTGAAGCCTAGGTCAGAATGCCTCTGTTGCTTAGCTGGGCCATGTCTGAATTACAAGAGGCTTTGGTGGCTAAATTTGCAGGGTCTGCATAATTACAAATTTAATTTCTAGAAACTTTGTAAATCTCCCACTGTATTCCCTTTAGGCATATAACGTTCAGCTGTTCTCAACAGCTGTGGGATTGAAGAGATATAACTACATGTTCTGGACATGTCACGTACATGTAACTCTCTTGCCTTGAACTCCAGTCTTCTTCATGCCCGAGCTGTTTCCAATACCAGCTGTTTCCATGAATCTGGATCTAGAATGTATATATGGCTGAGAAGGTCCTGGTTGTTGTTTTTTTCTCAACTTGTATGACAATGTATACATTTTGGAGGATTGCTTTGTTTTGAAAATTTGCAATGTTGCTTAGCTTTAACCCTTACCCCAGGGATATCAAACTCAAGGCCTGTGGGCCAGTTCCTGCCCACGGGGTGCTTAAATCTGACCTATGGGGCTACCCTGGAAAGAACAAAGGACCAATCCGTAGTGCCTCTGCCAGCAAAAAACGGAGCTCGGGAGAGCTGTGCATGATCTTCTTAAGCACTGTTTTTTTGTTGGCAGAATGCTCAGGCCACCACAGCAGAGGTGGTATCCGGCAGGTTCTGACCAGTTCTGGAGAACCGGTAGTGGACATTTTGAGTAGTTCAGAGAACTGGCAAATACCACCTCTGACTGGCCCCGCCCCCATCTATTCTCCGAGTCCCAGCTGATTGGCTGGATCTTCTTTGGTTGCCCTGCACAGGAGAATGGAGCTGGAAAGCAGGTTAGTGGGGTGGGGAGGGAATGGGGATTGTGCAGTAGCCTTTCCTTGGAGTAGGGTGGGAATGGAGATTTTGCAATATTTTGCCCTCCCCCAAATTCAAACACAACCCCAATGCGGCCCTCAATGAAATCGAGTTTTGACACCGCTGCCTTTATTCCACCACCAGTGAATCTTTTCTCCCTCACTTTTTTTCCCTCCTCGAAGAGATGTAAATTGTGGTCCATTTTTGCTTTTCCCTTCCAAGAATGCGTTAACTTCCATTAATAGGTTGCGTGGCTATAGTGCCTATGTCGCAACCTGTGTCCATGTGCGTGGACTTGGTTTCTAGCGCATCCAAGCCCCTGCAATTTCGGACGGCACTTCAAAATCTGAATGCACCATGTTTCTGAATTTGAAATAAGAAGCTGAATTGGGAGGGGAAAAACATGCGTGCTCAATATAGCCTTGATTATACCTCTGACTCATTTTCAACCCTGAGTAAGAGTTAATTTCCGATCATTTGATTATCGGGGGCTGAATAAAACAGGGTCTTTTTGTCCTAAAAGAATGCAACTGCGGAGTTTTGAGCCATTGTTATCTTTCAAGTATGGTGACCACAGATCTCCAACCAACATCTCCAGTTGCTCATTCTGCAAAGTTACAGCCACTGAAAGGGGGTTTATTTCTCTGTGCAGCATGAGTGATGTTTACTCTGATTCAGCATGCCAGTCACCTACCATGCCATTTACCCCAGGAATACACTGTTAAATAGACATGTTCTAAAGCCTGAAAAAATACTTACAGAATCACGTCTGCATTAAATTGGGCTTTGTTTACTTCCAACCAGATGCTTCAGGAATGTGTTCTCCTTTTCAACCAAGACAATCCTACGTTGGCTCCTTTATGTTACCAAGTTTCTTCATTATAATTCATCTGCAACATACTCTTTGAAATATCTGAAGAGGTCTCCTTTGCCGATATTTTTGCTTTCAATAAATGCCAGCTATGGAGGCCTCCAGCAGCTCGTATCTCTTCAAATGTTTCTGCTGCTTGGTAAATATATGTTGACAAGCAATTAACAATCTGTTCTCTAGGATGTCTCTCTGCATCCCACCATGTCACTGAACACCAGAGGCAGTTTGCAGACAGACAACTGTGAGGACGTCTGTTTAATGGAAAGAGACTGCTTGGTGTGTCTCTTAATGTGGAAGGCCAGGACAACCAAAATAGCATTTGGTTGTCCCCACAGAACTGTATCACTTCTGAATAATTTGTAAACATCAGTTAGGCTCTGTAGCTCCTCTTTTACCCTCACAATTGTGGGTACAACGTTTGTTTATTTATTTTAGGAGGAGGAGGAGGAGGAGGAGGAGGAGGAGGAGGAGGAGGAGGAGGGAGGAGGAGGAGGAGGAGGAGGAGGAGGAGGAGGAGGAGGAGGAGGAGAAGGAGAAGAAGAAGAAGAAGAAGAAGAAGAAGAAGAAGAAGAAGAAGAAGAAGAAGAAGAAGAAGAAGAAGAAGAAGAAGAAGAAGAAGAAGAAGAAGAAGAAGAAGAAGAAGAAGAAGAAGAAGAAGAAGAAGAAGAAGAAGAAGAAGAAGAAGAAGAAGAAGAAGAAGAAGAAGAAGAAGAAGAAGAAGAAGAAGAAGAAGAAGAAGAAGAAGAAGAAGAAGAAGAAGAAGAAGAAGAGATTAAACCCCAAAAGGAACTCTTTTGCGTTGTTGGTTTTTTTACTTGTTGATTTTAAACAATGTATGGCAGCAGGCCAGTGGTGGGATTCAGATTTTTTTACTACCAGTTCTGTGGGCGTGGCTTGATGGGCGTGGTGTGGCTTGGTAATACTGATACTGATACTTGGTAACACTGATACTGTAAAATCTCCATTACTACAAAATCCCCATTCCCTCCCCACCCCACTAATCTGCTTTCCAGCTTCGTTCTCCTGTGCAGGGCAACCAAAGAAGACCCAGCCAATTAGCTGGGACTCGGGAGGCAGAGAATAGATGGGGGCGGGGCCAGTCAGAGGCGGTATTTGCCAGTTCTCCAAAACTACTCGAAATTTCCACTACCGGTTCTCCAGAACCGGTCAGAACCTGCTGAATACCCTCCTCTTGGTGGCTCGCAGCAAAACAGTCCAAAGCGGTCTCAAATCAACTCATTGGAGGGCAAACGGCAAGGAAGGAAGGCGTATCCTTCCGACGCAGCAGTGGCAGCAACGATCGCTTCGCCCTCCACCTCCTCCTCTCTCTTTCTCCCCTTCTCCCCAGTTCTTGAAGAATGAACTTCCACTTCTTACTCTGTCGAAATCCTTCACACTGAAAGGAAGGAGGTGCCACTGTTAGCTTAATCAGAGGATCTGTACACAACAGCTGTGCCAAAGGGTAACTGGCAAGAGGGGTGGCTTTAAAATGCAGGAGGATAAAGCGGACGAGGAGAGGGGCCGCCGGGCGAGGGAAGCATCCCTTTTCTTTCATTCGTATAGACCAGAGTGAATCATTCTTCTCCCAGACAGAAAAAAAAACCCCATCTACTTGTGGGCTGCATGGACTCCAACGCCGCTTCTCCGTACTTCGTTCTCAAATGCCCGCCCCCTTCTGCCCGATCTTGCAGCCCCCCCTTTTTTTATGAGCCTCTCGGTTGGTTAGGATGGTGGGGGGGGGAAGATGTTAACTTAATGTGTAGGTGAGGAGACCTATATTAGTCTTGTTCCAGCCCTTAATAATCCTCTTGGCAGCCCTGTCTGGCAGTTTCAAAACACTGCTTGCAAAATAATAGCTAAATTTTGGGGATATCCAAAGGCTCAAAATGGTTGAACCATCTTGTCCACATCCCAGATTAATTCTGGGATTGTATTACTTTGAGTTTCTAAGTTATTAAGTATAAGGCAAAGGACGGAAGAAAGGCAAGGACATTTATGTGCTTGCTTGACCTGTGTCCAGCAATAATTTACTTTTTTTCAAGGATATTTCTGTGTTTTCTTTGATTCTATCTAGCCACCTTATCTGTTATATTTCCTCTTTTTTTAAAAAAAAAAACTTTTGTTTTCTCTGCTTCCCTCACTCTGGCCAAGAATAGTTATTTTTTTTTCTAGGCCATCATCTGCTTATATCACAAGCCCAAAGGAGGCTAATTTGTGCCTGCTAATCATCACCCCAAGAGAGCAATCAGACTTTTATTTATTCTAGGTTTGATGGATTGGTAGTTCTTTCAGGCGATTATATTTTCCAAATCCATAAATAATTTGGAAGTCTCACTCCTCAAAAATCCAGACTTCGCAACCATCCATTGCCTCTGGAAAGACCTTTTAACTTTCTCATTTTTAGTGTCAAAGAATTCTTCTTCATGATTTTGTCTAACTAGGATCCATCTTTTCTATCACTCCATCACTTTATCTGTTCTTGTTCCATTTTTTTAGTCTGCACAGTCTTGTTCCGAATCTAGAGATGCTCGTACTTTTAACTGCCTGAAGTTAAAACTGAATTTGAACAGATGAATTGTGCCTGGAGCCTTCCTGCTAGAATGTGGTCTCTGGATGCCGTGCTCCACTGTCCTAAATCCATTTGCTCCCTACAAATGTTTTTGTCATTCTATAATCCTCTTTGTAAAGAATGTTGGTGTAGTCTTTTATTTTCTTTTAATTTCACTTGCCTCTATTAGAAATCATTCCTAAAAGCAATATCTTATAGCAGTTTAAAACATTCCTGTGATTTCTAGTTTTCTTAAAAGGATCTCTCGTTTTCTTTTTTTCTTCTACTGATTGACATTCTCGATTGAAACACTTTTGTCCCATTATTGTATATCCTTCTTGTTGTCTAAGGGTTTTATTCTCCGCCTTTTTGGGGTGGCTCACATGAAGACAGAGATGTGGTGTTTTTTCCCCCTGAAACAATATCTAGGTTTCTAAAAAGAATCTTGCTTAATTGAGACATTACAAGTCTTTTGTAGTGTAATCTTTGTGTACTATATAAACACGGATCGTTTTGTAAGGATTATCCATCTGTATTGATGTAAATTTACAGCACTGTTTACAAAACACAAGCTGGATTTATTTTGAACATTCTTCAGTGCACCCACTGCTTGATGTATGTGGTGTGCAAAGAAAGAATAAAAGCACCATTTAAAAAATCAACAAATACTGTCAAGAATTGGCCTGCATCCATGAATGGAATAGCAGACCCAAACAGTAATTGGGGGAAGTTGGTATATTGTGAGCCTCAAAAATATGTCCTATATATAATGAACCGAGTGTTCCCAGATGTTCTCAATTATTCCTTGTGCAATCCATTGCCATTATGCATAATAGTTGGAGTCCAAAACATTTGGCATTACAGGATCGCCTATCCCTAATTTAAGCATTGTTCAAAATATCACATTGCTCAGTTTGTGTCCACCCCAAGGATAAAACAGCCAGGCACAAACTGAGCAATGTGATATTCCGAACAACACTTAAATTAGGGATAGGCAATCTTCTAATCTTGCAGTGAGACATGTGCCGATCTGTACAGTGGAGAAACAAAACAAACACTTCACAAACACATGGCCCAACATAGGAGAACAAACCCATCAGGACAAGATGCTGCTGTCCATCTGCATATGAAGACAGCAAAGTCCACATTCTGGACAGAGAGTGGTCAAAGAGGCCATGCACATTAAAATTGAATAGCCTTCTCTCAACGCCACCTAGTCCTTTTTACAACACAGTCCTTTCAGCTGTTCCAAGAAGGCTCCACATCCATTTGCACTATTCAGCTGACCCAGAGGGCACAGATTAAACCTCCAAGTGGCCTGAACAACTCTCAGAAAGAGTGCTAACAACCAGATGACTGCAAGGAAAATCAATCCTTCCATTCCCCGCCCTTCAGTCAGAACTGAATAAGCTTCTTGGATGAGAAGTGAAATGTCTTCAAGGAAAAACAACAACGTCCAGTTGCCTCTTGAAAAAGCACCTTTGGGACAATTGCTGATTTTCTAAATAACTTTGTTCACTTGTGAAGCTTTTTAAATAAACAACAATAAATACTTGAGCCTGCAAAATTTTTCAAAAATGTTCAAGAAGGAGCGGCTTTTTTTGGTATTGATTTTATCCTCATTTTTATCTTTCTTTTTTACTTTGCTTAATAAAGTCACCAAGAAAGCAAGAAAATGTATAAAAATGAGTATGCCTCACAACTACACAGGAGATATTGAAACTGAATAAAAGGTTTGATAAAGTGTAAAAATGGGACCCAAGAATGGGACTCATTCACTCTAAAGAAAAACAGATCTTGGATTTCTTACCTTGAGGATTGGCATTGCTGAAAATCACAGGAATAGAATAGAATAAGATAGGGTGGGGTAGGGTAGGGTAGAACAGAATATAGAATATAGAGAATAGAATAGAATAGAATAGAATAGAGCAGAATAGAATATAGAATAGAATAGAATAGAATAGAATAGAATAGAATAGTAGAATAGAATAGAATAGAATAGAATAGAATAGGAATAGGAATAGGAATAGGAATAGGAATAGAGCTGGAAGGGACCCTGGAGGTCTTCTAGTCCAGCCCCCTTCTCAAGCAGGAGATCCTATACCATTCCAGACAAGTGGCTGTCCAGACTCCTTTTGAAAGCCTCCAGTGATGGAGCATTTGAGTCTACTTAATGGAGTAGACTCCATAAGGATGGAGTCATCTTGGATCTACTTTTGATAACAGAATAACAGAGTGGGAAAGGACCTTGTAGGACCATCTAGTCCAACACCACCCACCCAACCAAGCAGGAGACCCTACACCATTTCTGACAGTTGGAAACCCAGTCTCTTCTTGAAAGCTTCCAGTGATGAAGTGGTGCCTTCTCATGTCCTAAGGAACTTAAGTCTACTGTTTTAAGGTGTACAATGTGCTAGCGGTGCGGGTCCAGAAAAGTCAGCTCTGAAAACCAAAAATAATTGTGATGGGGACATGAGGTCCAAGCACACCCCACAGTGCCAGGGTTATAGGCACACCTTGTCTTTCATTTTCTTCAGAATGATTCTTTATAAGTGGTGAAAGGGTCAGCCTGTGAATTTAAGAAGGTCAAAAAGAATCATTGTGTATCTTCACCAATCCTTTTTATGTTTTAATTAGAAATCTTCCTTGCCAATATTCTTTTCCATCTATCCATCTTCCTTCACACCGGTCACCGGGCAATTGACTGACTTCTTTTAAAATTTTAACAAACATCCCCCTGGCCGAATTTAATGTGGTTTCCTTGGACTGCACAGATTATTTACGGCTGATGTCTCATCAGGATGTGCCGTCCATTGTAATGTGTGTACCTAAAAGAGCCAGTGGGTGATTAAGGTCTGAGGCTTTTAGGTCACAAAGGTCAGAGGTAAATGTCAGTTACTTCTGGGAGTTACTACTCCCAGACTTTGGGGAGGCTATTAACACCACATTCCATCAAAATACAGAAGTGTAAAGACAGTGCTCAATTGTTTTTGGTGATTTGCCTCAGGCGTCTCTCAGCCTTCTCCAGGGAGCAAAGCCGGAGTATCAATAGAATCTGGAGTCTCACCTCTTAAAATCCCTCAGGGCCCAAACGCAGCATTTTAAGCTGTAAGGTTTGGTTAACAATACCCACCCCAGGAGTACTAGGGAGAATTTAAAGCTTATGTGGCTACCATGACTTTGCCCAGAAAGGCAATGGAAATCTGGAAGGAAAGAATATAGTTTTTATTCTAATAGGGCTGTGTGTTCTTTAAAAAGAAAAGATTGGGAGAAAGTTCTTCAGATATTGTTCAACTTTAAGCACAACAGCTCTGGGCTCCACTTTTTCCAGTGCTGCTGCTTTGAAAGACTAATTAATTTTAATAAGAAAATTCCTTAAAACTCCTCCTCCTCCTCCTCCTCCTCCTCCTCCTCCTCCTCCTCCTCCTCCTCCTCCTCCTCCTCCTCCTCCTCCTCCTCCTCCTCCTCCTCCTCCTCCTCCTCCTCCTCCTCTTCTTCTTCTTCTTCTTCTTCTTCTTCTTCTTCTTCTTCTTCTTCTTCTTCTTCTTCTTCTTCTTCTTCTTCTTCTTCTTCTTCTTCTTCTTCTTCTTCTTCTTCTTCTTCTTCTTCTTCTTCTTCTTCTTCTTTTCAGGTTTGTTTAGAAATTTGAGTGTGGTTATTTTAAGGCATACAGAGAAATGGTGTGCTCCTGCAAAGCAAATTACAATCCAACTAGATTCCAACACTAGATCTGGACTGCAAAACTTTAAATGGCCACAAGGTGGATATGGAGTTCACATCTTCCGCATCTCTTTGCAGCCATCTAGTGGCCATATTTGGTCCTTACTCTTGAGTGTAATTGCTATTATAGTCACAAAATAGTGTAATGGTGCTAGTGACACTAAGTCAGGAAATAAAATTATGGACCTTGGGTTCAAATGCTACTCACGTTCTTCTCCTCTCTTCTCCAATAGATCAAAATGTTTTATCTTTACCTCAGAATTGTAAAATAAATTAATCTGAACTGTGGTTCAAAGAAAGAAGCCAATTCTGTTGGTCTCGGTTCAAATATAATGATTTATTTTTAAATACAGAAGCCTTTACAGATGCAGCAGCCTCATAGGGACCCCAAGTTTATGTACAGATTGTCCTCAACATACAACATTTCATTTAGTGACATTTGAAAATTGAAAATTACAACAGCACTGAAAAAATAGAATAGAATAGAATTCTTTATTGGCCAAGTGTGATTGGACACACAAGGAGTTTGTCTTGGTGCAAATGCTCTCAGTATACATAAAAGAAAAGATACATTCATCAAGAGTCAAGAAGCATAAGGTACAACACTTAATGATAGTCATAGGGTACAATAAGCAATCAAATCATACTAGGAAATAGTCAATATAAATCGTAAGGACACAAGCGACAAAGTTACAGTCATACAGTCACAAGTGGGAGGGGATGGGTGATAAGGAGTGATGAGAAGATTAATAGTAATAGTAATGCAGACTTTGTAAATAGTTGGACAGTGTTGAGGGAATTATTTGTTTAGCAGAGTCATGGCTTTCGGGAAAAAACTGTTCTTGTTGTTCTGGTGTGCAGTGCTCTATAGCAGCGTTTTGAGGGAAGGGGTTGAAACAGTTTATGTCCAGGAAGTGAGGGGTCTGTAAATATTTTCACAAAAGTGACTTGTGATCATTTGTCGCACTTACAATTGGTGTAGCATCCCCATGGGCATGTGATCAAAATTCAGATTGCAACTGACTTAAATTTAGATGGTTGCAGTGTTCCAGGGCCATGTGATCACTGTCTGACAAGCAAAGTCAATGGGGAAGCCAGATTCACTTAGCAACTGTGGCAAGAAAGATTGTAAAGTGGGACAAAATTCACTTAACGATGCTTAGCAACAGAAATTTTGGGCTCAACTTTGGTCGTAAGTCCAGGACGACCTGTATTTAACACTAATCCCTTGTGCATTATGGACAGACTTTGTCAATGATGGTGGAGAGTAATACAATTAAGTATAGGAACATCCATGGTGCAACATCCATGGTGACAATCCAGAGGCCTTGGGCACAGATGGGACTTTTGATCAGTTTCTTTCTCCACATCATGTAGGACAAGTTTTGGTTGCCACGATGTAGAAAAGATGTTGAGATTCTAGAAAGAGTGCAGAGAAGAGCAACCAAGATTAGGGGACCGGACGCTAAAACATGTGAAGAACGGTTGCAGGAATTGGGTATGTCTACTTCGATGAAAAGAAGGACCAGGGGTGACATGATAGCAGTGTTCCAATATCTCAGGGGCTGCCCCAAAGAAGAGGGAATCAAACTGTTCTCCAAAGCACCTGAAAGCAGGACAAGAAGCAATGGGTGGAAAATAATCCAGGAGAGAAGCAACTTAGAACTAAGTTCTAAGAAATTCCCTGACACTTAGAACAATTAATCAGTGGAACAACTTGCTTCCAGAAGTCGTAAATGCTGCAACATTGGAAGTTTTTAAGAAGAGATTGGATAACCATTTGTCTGAAGTGGTATAGGGTTTCCTGCCTAAGCAGGGGGTTGGACTAGAAGACCTCCAAGGTCCCTTCCAACTCTGTTATTCTATTCTACATTGCTTTTGGAATTCTTCTTCTATCATTTTGAAAAAATACTTCCAAGATCTGTTTCTTCAGCTGGGTGGATAAATTGGCTAAAATATTCCTTCCTACAAAAAATAGAGAAATAGCATTCTATTCCCGACCTGACCTCAGGGATTATCTAACAGCAGTTTCACATCCAAAAATGCATACTATTAAGGGCCATCAGATTATATTGGCAATTTATTCTAGAAAGAAAGTTGTTGTCTTTTAAGAACAATGGTTTTAATATCTCCCATTTCCTATTCTGCGTAATAATTGTGGAAACATTATTGCCCTAAGCAGACACACCCAGATATATATATGTCTTCATTTTTATTTTCCTTGTAAGTAATCTATTGCAAAAGTATATCTAATATTTCAGTTCTTTAACTGGTAAGTTACCTTCTGAAAGATAACATGGAAATCCATAAAGAGAGGAGGAATATTGTCATAGACTCAATGTATAGTGTCCTGGGAGCTTCTGAGCCACAACTATATTTATATGTTTTTAGATGTTGCAAATGAGAGTACAGAGCACTTATTTGCACCATTCTTCATAAACAGAGTCCTGCTTGAATAAACATTTAATTTAGTGTCTTAATGAAGAAAATTGTTCTGCCCTAGGCCTCCCCAAAAAGCACTAAGTCAATTCTGAGTCCCGGCAAAAACCTCTTTTATTACATTAATGTGAATTTATTTCATTCACAGTCAGCCAACGGCTTGGCAAACAGTCTTGCAAAGGTATACTAATGAGCTCAGACCTTTATCAATCCTGGAACGCTGCCCAGTAAGTAGTTCCACACTCAGTGCTGACAGGGAAGGGCTGGGTTATACAGACAAATCTTCACGAGGGTGGAACGAACGGACAAACGAACGAGCAAGTTGTTTCCTGCAAAAGCCCCCTCCCCTTTTGTTTCTCTTTTAATCCTGAAGGGAGGGGCCATTTATCATCCACCTGTGGCCTTGATCTCCCTGAGTTCTTAATTGTGCCTTCCTTTTGGCAGCTGTGCGTATGCGCAGGCTGGGAACCGGTTCCAGAAGCTTCCCCGCCTCACTGCTATCTGAGCCGAAAGGCAACTGCCAGCCTGCCCTGGCCCCATCTCTGCCTCTGATGCAGAACCCTCCTCTGAGCTTTCCTCAGCCTCCAAGAATGGCCTGGGTCCCTCCCCAACCTCCTCCAACTCTGCTATTGGCTCCGCCAGCTGTCGGTGGGCCACAACAAAAATAAAGAATCTCATATCCATGCCAGTTTTCAATTCTCAGTATCTTATGCACACTGTGGTGACAATATGAATAGTAGAGTTAATTCAAATTGGTATTCTCTAAATCAAGCCCCCCAACTCACAACCTCCGGTCCGTGGACCGGTACCAGGCTGTAGTATGCGAGAAACCGGGCCGTGCAAACAAATGTAGCCCCATCCATGGGACGCAGGCATGTGAAACAGAGGTGGTATTCAGCAGGTTCTGATCAGTTCTGGAGAACTGGTAGTGGAAATTTTCAGTAGTTCGGAGAACTGGCAAATACCATCTCTGACTGGCCCCTCCCCCATCTCTTCTCTGCCTCCTGAGTCCCAGTTGATCAGCTGGGTTTTCTTTTGTTGCCCTGTACAGGAGAACGGAGCTGTAAAGCAGGTTAGTGGGGTGAGGAGGGAATGGAGATTTTGCAGTATCCTTCTCCTGCCACACCCACCAAGCCACACCACGCCCACCAAGCCACGTCCACAGAACCCGTAATTAAAAAAATGAATACCACCACTGGCATCAGGTTAAGGAAGATTGCCTTGTAAATGAGAGGTGAGGAAAGCCCTATCAGGGATATTAAACCTTCAACAGAAAAAATCCTGCTGGTTTATGTTATATATGTTGATAGCAGCAACATTACTTCATGCATAAAAATGGAAAGACATTGTGATTCCCACAGTAGATGAATGACTGCAAAAGTTGACGGGGTTAGCAGAGATAGTTGCTTTGATTTTTAAAAAAAAGTAATTAATTTTTTTTAAAAATTTAATTTTTACTTGGAAACCGCTTTTGGACTTAGAGGTGGAAAAAAATGAAACTGATTTTGGGGTTTTGCTGATTAGGTAGGTTTGTTGTTATAGAAATGGCCAGTAAATATTATAATGTGAAGTAAAACGGTGGGGTTTTATGTTATTACCTTGTTCAGAAGGTGTAAGAATTTGCTCCATCTGAGTGTATTCCCATCCTTGATAGAAGAGAGATTATCTATCCTGCAGTCTGGATTTAATTTTTTTTCCTGCCTAAGTAATCTCTTTTATGTGACTGTCAGAATTTAATTACCCCTGTTCAACTTCGGTCAGGGTAAATATAAGGGTACCTTCTGTTTTCTGTTCTGCCTTGGAGCCATGTAACTTGCATTTGCCCACAGCTAGGGGGAAGTGATCATAGTCTCATCATATCTTGATAACCCTCCAAGGAGTTTCCTTGAGAATCCATAGAGATAACTCTGCAACAAATTCATTTCTCCCAAATCTGCACTACTACTGTTGAATGCGGGTAGAAATGTTGCAGAGTTCCAAACAAGGCTATTAGCATCTTGTCTAGGACCTTTCAGTGGAAACTTATTTTATTAAATATACTAGCTCAAAACTGTGTGGTGAGGCTTAGTTTTTGGGGAGGAAAAAAAGGGGGGAAATTCTGTCTCTTCCTACCAGCATCCATCAGTATTCATCTGCGTCCTGTCAGTGTTTGAGAGAGTTGAGGGCTGTTTGGAAACTGAAACAGTATTTGCTGTGTGAGCAAGGAGACAGCAAGGAGCCTGGGCGTGGCTTAGCTCAACTGTTCTGTACTAAAACTGGTTGCTGTTGTGAAACTGAAACTGAGACTCCTCCCCTCTGCTTGTGTTTTGCATTTGGAAGAGATTTCTTTTCAGGTGGGGAGGGGAGAAGAACTCCTTAGCATCAGAGCGTGTTAATAATATACGAAATACTCTAAATGCTCTGATGGTCATTTTGAAAAATCCTTTCTTAGTGAGCACCTAGGAGCCAAAGAGGAACATACGTGCCAAATTTCAAGTTTGTAGGCTTTACAGTACTGGAGATCTTGTGACGATGCGTGAGAGGTATTTCGCTTTTCTATAGAGAGATTTAGTGCAGTCGTGGGATTCAAATTTCTTTACTACCGGTTCTGTAGGCCTGGCTTGGTGGGCGTGGCAGAGGAAGGAGACTGTACAATCACCAGTCAAAGGTGGCATTTGCCAGTTCTCTGAACTACTCAAAATTTCCGCTACTGGTTCTCCAGAACTGGTCAGAACCTGCTGAATACCACCTTTGATTTAGTGGCAATGGGTTTACTTTGGGGTCCAGTTAAAAATTGCTAGTGCTTTAAACTCCTTCCAAGCTTGAGGGCCAGTTAGCATCCACAAAATTCCTTATCAACTTTGCAAGTCCTTGAGATCATAACAGGAAGCCCATCAGATGTTCGTAGTGCCTACAGGGCAATTTTATTGCAGACAGTTTGTCTGCAATAAATTAATAAGATGATCTTATTATTTTTCTATTTCTGTGCAATTGCTGCTTAAATATCTACCATGTGTACATCCCAAGAATATTTATATTGAAAGTTGAATATATTAATGGGCGAGTGTGCAAACCAACTGCCCTAAAATTGGGTTCAGGATTCAAGAATCCCTTGGGGGAAAAGAAGAATTTGGGTGGGTGGCTTAAGTCAGCCCCTCTACCCCCCCAAATGCAACTCTTACACTTGAATCACCAGAAAGGAAAGCGTGTTCTAAAAGCAATCATGATTGCATATATTTTGCAGCTTCCAATAGACACAGAAGCCTCGCGAAGAACAAAACCGGTGATTTGAAAAGTTGAAATAACTAAGAGACAGAAAAATAATCACTTGACTTCTGGGGTGGGGGAAGGGGGCCCACATGAAGGCCCTTTTGTTAGCTAGACTAAATCTGCATTTGAATTCTGCAAAGCAAACAGGTTTATTTCTAATTGTTTCTGGAACAGTCTTTTTGGGGGGAAAAACACTGGGAATCCCAAATCTGGCGGGCAGCTGTTAGGCCCCTGGTGAAGTCACGGCTGCTATGACAGTCCCCATTTAGCATGGGGGGGGGGACATGGCAGCCGCCAATATGAGTAGCTTTATTCTTTCCTCAAACATCAGCTGACGCAATCAAGCTTTCTAGCCAAACACATTGCCCTCTTTCATTAGCCAGAGACAAAAAAAACGATTATAACCCTCTCCGTTGTTTGGGTCAGTCACCTGCCAGGCTAGCTTAGTGTCTTTCTGTTTCCGATCCAGCGAAACTCCTGCTACAATTGGGCCTGTGTTCCCCAACTCGATCTCCTTAGGAAAAGGAGGCTTTCGGTGTGAATTAATCATGTTAAGCCCTCCTTACTGGAGGGGACCTTCCCCTGCTCTTCCGCTCCTGCGAAAACCTAGGAAAAGATGCCCCGGCCCTCAAGCGTTGCCAGTTATAATAAACATACTTGCCTGTCCATCACACAACTCCCTGGCAGAGTCAGCACTTGCTCAAAGGGCGGAGAAAAGAGTGAAAAAGGAAGAAAGAAAAACAAGGGAAGCGAGGGACAAAAGAGAAAAAGAAAGGAAATATGAACTAGATTTTAATTCAGACTGCCATTTCCTGTTCTTCATATTTCACCCTCCTTGCAAACTATCATTGCTCCATTCATGCACTGTTGCTTCATAATTTGCCTTTTGTTCTTCAAACTTTTTCCAAGATCTTGGAAACTCCATTCAAGCTCAACTTGAGCCTTCCTTTTCTTCTTGGCCCATTCGTTCTTCCTTCCTTCATATATTTGTTTTGCAAGTCTATCCTCAGACCTTCTCTCTAGATCAGGGCTCGCCAACCTTTTGGATCTCAGGGACCACCAAACTCACAATTTTAAATCCCGCAGACCTGGGACCCTGGGAAAATCCCCCCAAAAAGTCTGCAGAAAAATCCCCCCCCCCGTTTCTTACCGATCGGTCATTCTTTATTTGGGATTGCAGGATACCGTCTCCAGCTCCGTTCTCAGGGGGAGAAACACACACACACAGAGAGAGAGAGAGAGACTTTTGGCTTCATGCAAGGAAAGCAGCAGAAGCAGCAGAAGTCTTTCTTTCTCTCCCCCAAACTGTGCCAGAACGGTGCAGCCTCTTGGAGCAGGATGCCTTGCAGAGTCCCAAAGACTCATTTCTAGAGTTTAGGGGAGAGAAAGAAAGACTTTTGCTGCTTTCCTTGCTTGCAGCCAAAAGCAGAAGAAGAAAGAAGTGGAAAGAAGCAGCCCAGTGGCCAGGCGAGGTGCGTGGGACAAGTGGGGCAAGTTCCCCCCCCCTCCGCCCTTTCCACCCTCCCCTCACTACTTCGTGTTGTTCACAATGCAAGGGACGCAAGCCTTATGTTCCCATGGGCCATGTGGGCAGCACAGCCTTGTGTTCCCGCGTAGCCTGGATTAATTCCTTTGGGGGTGACATTTCTCTGCGGACCACCCAAATTTTCTCATGGACCACCAGTAGTCCCCGGCCCACTGGTTGGCGACCACTTCTCTAGATGGCCTCTATCTACTTCATTTGTATTCGTAGTTTTAAAAAATAAAACTGTGTGTAATCGGCTAATACCTCTTAATGCTTCTTCATTTGGGGACGGTGCTGAAAATAAAAAATGGGAAGCTCATTCAGTGCCATTTTCCCCCCAAACATGTTGACTTTGTTAAAGAAGTTACTTGTCTCCGTTCATGTGAGTAGTTTTTGTTTTAAGTTCTGTTGTCTTTCATTTTCCTTAGGTGCAAAGGGGCATCTCATTATGGCTTCACCAAGGAGAGGAAGAGATGCCCCCCAGCGGGATCTCCAGATGTGAATGCTGCTTTAACAGTGTCGGCTTGTGAATCCGATTTCTCTGCTGCCGCCACAATTGCCTTAATGACAGATGAACCAGGGCTAATTAATCCTGCTTTCAATGCCAACTTTGAGGACATCCCACCAAGAACCAACTCCACCAATCTTTATATAAGCCAGCAACCTAGAAGTAAGAGCCCCGGCAGGGGAGCATCTTGGATGCAGTACAGTGGTGGGATTCGAAAATTTTTACTCCCGGTTCTGTGGGCGTGACTTGGTGGGCGTGGTTTGGTTTGGTGGGTGTGGTTTGGTTTGGTTTGGTGGGCGTGGTGTGGCTTTGTGGGTGTGGCTTTGTGGGCGTGGCAGGGGAAGGTTATTGCAAAATCCCCATTCCCTCCCCACCCCACTAACCTGCTTTCCAGCTCCGTTCTCCTGTGCAGGGCAACCAAAGAAGACCCAGCCGATCAGTTGGGACATGAAAGGCAGAGAATAGATGGGGGCGGGGTCAGTCAGAGGTAGGATTTGCCAGTTCTCCGAACTACTCAAAATTTCCACTACCAGTTCTCCAGAACGGGTCAAAACCTGCTAAATAGCACTTCTGATGCAGTAGACCTGTTTCTAAATGGCCACATTTTTGTTAAATTTTGTAAGCCAGGAAACATTCTGTGCTGCTTATGTGCAACTCAGTACACTATAAATGTGCAAAATGCAGCTTTTCAAAAAGCAAAAATAAAAAATCAGGAGAAGGAAGTAGTTATGCCATGTAGATCAAATATTGGGGATCAATTACTTATGTCCATGTATGAAAATTACTTCTGATTTAATTATGAGTTGAGAATGTTTAAGTTTGTAAATACATTATACAGTACTATTTTATATATGAAGCAAGATCCAGGGAATGTTGTATTGGACTAGTAGGCTGTTAGTACTATATTGCTAAAACTGGATTTGTGTGTGTGTGTGTGTGTGTGTGTGTGTGTGTGGTGGGATTCAAAAATTTTAATACCGGTTCTGTAGGCGTGGCTTGGTGGGCATGGCAGGGGAAGGATACTGCAAAATCTCCATTCCCTCCCCACCCCACTAACCTGCTTTCCAGCTCCGTTCTCCTGTGCAGGGCAACCACCCAATCAGCTGGGACTCAGGAAGCAGAGAAGAGATGGGGGCGGGGCCAGTCAGAGGTGGCATTTACCAGTTCTCTGAACTGCTCAAAATGTCCACTTCCGGTTCTCCAGAACCAGTCAGAACCTGCTGAATACCCACCTCTGCTTCAGATACTTGGCAATTGACCCCTATTTATGATAGTCACACTGTCCTGGGATCACGTGATCCCCTTTTGGGACCTTCTGACAAGCAAAGTCAATGGGGCAGCAAGATTCCCTTGACCAACCATATTACTAACTTAACTATGGCAGTGATTCACTTAACAACTGTGCCAAGAAAGGTTATAAAATGGGGCAAAACTCACTTTAGGGATATCTCGCTTAACAACAGAAACTTTGGGCTCAATTATCGTCGTAAGTTGAGGACTTACCTGTACGCCAAATGGACTCGAACATTAAAAGTACTTTTGAAACTTTGAAAGAATAGGACTTCTCTAACCTTTCAGACGAAGGCTCAGTGGCTAAGACGCTGAGCTTGTCAATCAGAAAGGTCGGCAGTTCGGCGGTTCGAATCCCTAGCACCACATCACGGAGTGAGCTCCCGTTCCTTGTCCCAGCTTCTGTCGACCTAGCAGTTCGAAAGCATGTAAAAATGCAAGTAGAAAAATAGGGACCGCTTTGGGGGGGAAGGGAACAGCGTTCCATGCATCTTTGGTGTTTAGTCATGCCAGCCACATGACCATGGAGACGTCTTTGGACAGCGCTGGCTCTTCGGCTTTGTAATGGAGAGAAGAACTGTCCCCTAGAGCCAGAAACGACTAGCACATGGGGAACCTTTAGCCTTTCAGACATTAGAAAGAAATTTGCATTTAATTATTTGGTGCCCTCTTCACTGTTTGCTCTATGTGCTTTCCATCTGACATCTAACAATATAGAATATGTTTTTAATTTATTTAAGCCTAATCACATACTGCTACATCAATCTTTCCAGCTTTATGCACCATCTAAAGTTGGTTTACATTTATGAATCAATATGAAGCAGTGGTTTAAGAAGTCAGACAGGGTAAACGCAGATTTAAATTCACCCTCTTCCGTGGGAATTCACTGAGTGATTTTTGGGTTGGTTACTCTCTTAGCCCTAATCATTTTTTTCCAAGGCTGTTTGAAAATAAAATGAAGGAAAAGTCCTATGAACTTTTGAAGACATGGTGGGATTTAAATAAAACAATGAAAGAAAACGATAAATCACTTGGCAGCTTCTCCTTTTGATAATTGTCCCCATGGGTCTTAAAATCATGTACTAAGAGGTTACACCCTCTTCCAAGTTGATTTGTTGGATATACAAAAGACTGGACAAACTGAAAGTTCATTCCAAATGCCACTAACAGTTGAAGTTCACATTTTTATTTGAATGTTGTTATTTCTCCAAGCTAAGAATTGCCTTACAAAACTAATCTAACTTTCTTGAGATTCAAAGTTCACTTTGAAATGCAGACTAAGCAGAATTCTTGAATATCCACAATATTCATGTATATTATTTAAAGAATGTTGTTGAAATTTGTGGAGTTGTTGTGAAGAATAAGGGGCTATTCTAGTGCACTTGGAGGAAGTATTGTAGTTTTCTGTCAAAGGATCTTTTCTTAATTTAATATATTTTAAATACACATTTGGTAACTGACTGTAGCATATATTCCCATCATTTTATCATTGATGATGGTCAAAATAACATTCTACTATGTCATTGCAAGACATTACTTTTGGAAATTTCCATGAAATTTATTTACTCATTTATTCATTCATCCATTCAGTTTCCTCCATGCACTTTTACACACCATTGTCCTTCATTTTTATGACTATGAGAGAGAGATATACAATATCCTATAAGACAGATGTGGCTTGGTAATACCCACTAAACAAGTGTGAACAAGTGTGGCAGGGGTAAATTCAAAATTTTTCCCTACTGGCTCTGTGGGCGTGGCTTGGTGGGCGTGGCTTGGTGGGACTCAACCTCTAAAAGGAAGAAGGTGGGCAGGTGTGGGCGGGGCCAACCAATGCAAATCGTCCGTGCCACCTCTTTGAACCGATTCAAATTGTCCCTAGCACCTCTCCCGAGGTGCTGCAAGGTGGTTGAATTTCACCCCTGAAGTGTGGACTTGAATTTATTTGTTGTCCAAGTCTAATACTCAAGTGCTGGAATTCATTGTTGGAATGTATTTTTATGCAACAATTACAGTAGTATTTAGCCAGTAGATGGCAGTATTTACATGTTTGGATTGATGGTATATATGCTTTATGTTCTTTTGTTCTAAACAGAGTTTCCTGTTTCCTGTTACAGTAAAATAGTTGAGCAGTAAAGCACATGGTGACCGTATTGTTTGATCTATGTGCTGCTTTATATAAACAGAATTTCTAACACCAAGCTACTATGTTACACTGACTTTCCACCAGCTAACATATACTAAGGTTCTTGTGCAATGGTGGAATAAGGTTTAAGGTTTCCTTGCTTCTAGGTTATCTTCATTTAGCAGCCTTTGGAATAAGTAAGATTTTCCGGAATTCAGCCCAATTCTCTGTCTTCTTCCTCTTCAGCCGCAACTTCACAATTTGAGCGTTCTACCGTACGAAGCAGGTCTTTTAAAAAGATAAACAGAGCTCTCAATGTCCTTCGAAGGACAAAAAGTGGCAGCACTGTGGCTAACCATGTTGAACGGGAACGAGAAAACGTTGAAAATCTGATTGCTTCAGAGGCAGGTAATCATTTTTCCCCCAACTTATATTTAGATTATACTGTAGGATTTTTTAAAAAATGAAATAATAAAGTCTGCCATGAATCAAGCTTAATGGCTGAATACATATTGGATCCAGATAGATAATTTTCTGCATGGAGGTACAGAAGTTGTTGCTGTTCCATTCCACTATTTGTTTGTTTCACTGCCCATGCTAGCTTAGAAACCTAGAACCTAGGGGGCGTGCATAAGCGCACCAATGTGCCTACCGTCCCTGTCCTATTGTTTCTCTTATTCTTCTTTTATTTTTCTTATATGTACCCATTTCATGTATTCACAACTATGTATACACTTATACTTATTATCTTGTAAACAATTGGCAAATCAAATAAATAAAAATAAATAAATAAATAAAAATAAAACATCTAGCTAGGCTACATCAACAGAGGGATAGTATCACATAACGTGATAGTGCCACGTCATACTGTACTGGTGAGGCTACACTGGGAATGCTACATTCAGTTCTGGTCACCACAATACAAAAATAATGCTGAGACCCTGGAAAGAGTGCAGAGAAGAGCAACAAAGATGATTAGGGGCCTGGAGGCTAATTCATGCAATGAATGATTGAGGGAACTAGGTATGTCTAGTCTAATGAAAAGGAAGACTAGGGGTGATATCAGAGCAATATTCCAGTACTTTGAGAGGCTATCACGTAGATCAGGGGTCCAAACTTGACAGCTTTAAGACTTGTGGACTTCAACTCCCGAAATTCCTCCTCCAGTCATGTTAGCTCAGGAATTCTGGGAGTTGAAGTCCACAAGTCTTAAACTTGCCAAGTGTGAAGACCCTTGGTCTGTGGTAAAGGGCTTTCCATGTCTGTCTGTCTGTATGTCTGTCTGTCTGTATGTCTGTATGTCTGTCTGTCTATCTATCTATCTATCTATCTATCTATCTATCTATCTATCTATCTATCTATCTATCTATCTATCTATCTATCTATCTATCTATCTATCTATCTATCTATCTATCTATCTATCTATCTATCTATCTCTATCTCAAAATCATATCTCTCTCATCTATCTATCTATCTCTATATTTCTATATCTATCTGTATATCTATCTATCTCTATATCTATATATATGAGATCCACATCTATATATATCTCTATATATTTATATCTATATATCTATCTTTATCATCTATCTATATCTAATCTATCTATCTATCTATCTATCTATCTATCTATCTATCTATCTATCTATCTATCTATCTATCTATCTATCTATCTATCCATCTATCTATCTATCTATCTCTATCTCTCTGATATTTATCTAAAGAATCTGAAAGAATTTAAAGCAGCGGTCTTCCAACTTGACAGCTTTAAGACTTGTGGACTTCAACTCCCAGAATTCCTCCTCCAGTCATGTTAGCTCAGGAATTCTGGGAGTTGAAGTCCACAAGTCTTAAACTTGCTAAGTTTGAAGACTCTTGACATAGAACAAGGAGTCAACTTATTCTCCAAAGCACCTGAGGGCAGGACAAGAAGCAGTGGGTGAAAGATTATTAAAGGGAGATCCAACCTACAATTAAGAAGAAATTTCCTGAGAGTGAGTACAATTAATCAGTGGAACAGCTTTCCTCTGAAAGTTGTTGGCGCTGCATCATTGGAAGCTTTTTAAGAAGAAACTGGAGAACCATTTGTCTGAAATGGTATAGGGTCTCCTGCTTGGGTGGGGTGGGATTGGAGGATCTCCAGGTTCCTTTCAACTCTATTATTCTGTTCTGTTATTCTGTTATTCTTTCTATGATTATGTGTATCCATCCCATCAAGCCCAAAGAAAATTTGGAATGGTATAGGACCATGACGGTGAATCTATGGTATGCATGCCACAAGTGGCACGCAGAGCCATTTGTGCTGGCACGCGAGCCGCAGGCAAACTTACCTCACTGAGCATGCGCACGCCTCACAGCTGATTGTGGGGTTTTTTTTGGTTGGTTGGTTGGTTTGAGACCTTGTTCAGCCTCCCAGAGGCTTGGAAAAAGCCTCTGCAAGGCTTTTCAGGCCGAATTATAGGCCCGTTTCGTCACTTCCTGTAATACCGGAAGTGACGAAACGGGCCTATAATTTGGCCTGAGAAGCCTTGCAGAGGCTTTTTCCAAGCCTCTGGGAGGCTGAACAAGGTCTCAAACCAGCCAAAAAATCAGCTGAGAGGCGCAGTGCAGGTAAGGGGGTGGTGTGTGGGGGGGAATTGCATGCGCATATGCCGGGGGTGTGGGGGTGCACATTGCATTCTGGGTGCTAGCATGTGAGTGCGGGTGCGCTAGCGCACTTGCAATTTTTGGCACAGGAGCCCCAAAAGGTTAGCCACCACTGGTATAGGATCTCCTGCCCTGAGCAGGGGAGGCTAGTTGGATTAAAAGACCTCCAAAGTCCCTTTCAACCCTATTATTCTATGTTCTGTGTTCCATCTTTTCTGATCATCTAAAATCAATTTGGGTTTTCTACCTTATTATGGCCTTTCTTTCAGAATTAAATGCTTTCAAAATTACATGTTCCTCGCTTAGTTTTAATTTTTTTAAAGCAATGCTGTGATTAACGGGAATTTTACAGAAAAAGATGAAACAACTCACTGAAAAAAAATCAGAAACAATTTTCCTCCATGCATTGAGCATTTAGTGAATTTATACACACATTCACTCTTTAATTGCATGTATGCAAAGCAGGATGTGTGGTCTTGATTTACTAACCAAGGCCTATGAGAGCTTGGTGCTGCATTCATGGACAAACTTGCACATGTGCTGAGAAATTGGGCAAACAAGTTATTCCAAGGAAAACCAGACCTTTCTTCACATCCACACATTTTGAATGCTCAGCTCCTCAAATGAAGGATACACGTGGCCCATTTGCTTTGAAGACTCATTGGCAGATCAAAACCATTATAGCTGTTGCTGTTTGCACAATCTACGGTTTTACAGAGAGAACTCCTGTTGAGCTAGACTTTAAAAAGAATAAATAGGGTCTTAAATAGGGTCCAGATATCTTTTGGCTGTCAGCTGTTATCATCTACTTTCTGGAGTCATCTGCACCCATTATGATCCGTATTCATTTAATCTTGTCAAGGTTCAGGAGTAGGCTGTTTCTAAAATTATACTTCCTACTTCATGTTTTCACTGAGGTCAGCTGCAGTTCAAATGTTTAACTGCCAGTATTATTTTAACTTTCCTTTTGGTAGCCGTCAGCCTCGTTCCAATTTATGTGTAGACATACATCATCAGACACTATACATGTATGCGAAGTGTAGAAATCCAGGTTTATCCTTTTTATTGAGGTCTGTATAGAGAGACGAAACCACCAAGGAACAAAATTTCTAAGCCATGTCCAACATAAGTAGTCCTCATATCAGACCAGCTACACCAGTGGTAGGATTCAAAAATTTTTACTACCAGTTCTGTGGGCGTGGCGTGGCTTGGTGGGCGTGGTAGGGGAAGGATACTGCAAAATCCCCATTCCCTCCCCACCCCACTAACCTGCTTTCCAGCTCTGTTCTCCTGTGCAGGGCAACCAAATGAGACCCAGCCAATTAACTGGGATTCGGGAGGCGGAGAATAGATGGGGCAGAGCCAGTCAGAGGTAGGATTTGCCGGTTCTCCAAACTACTCAAAATTTCCACTATCGGTTCTCCAGAACTGGTCAGAACCTTCTGAATACCACCTCTGAGATACACTAAAGATTATTGTTTATCAAGGTAGCCCTGTTCAGTTATTTTAAATAAATAGGAAGCCATCTGTTCATATTGAGTGCAGTTGGAAATGAGCAAAGTAGACCTAACACTTCAGAGTCATTTTTGCATCCATTGCATAGCAAGATAATGTTCTTTGTTACCAACAGTTGCTCTTTACATAGTAGTAGAACAAAGTAAGGAGTAGTACCAAGAAAGTGTTATTAGCACTCTTTTAACCCACTGTCTTTGATTGCAAGTAGACTGTTGCTGGGTTTAAGAAAAGTTCATTTGAAGTGAGAGAAATTTCCAATAACTTCATGGACATATCCATGTAGATTTTGGCTGCAGCTTCCACTGTCATCTTCTCAGAAGTCATCTTCAGCTTCTCATTCAAGACATTATCGAAACTTTAGATTCAATTAATCCTGTTCTCTCACACAAGAACTAAAAAGGTCCAACTCTACATACCTTTTTCAAGATGAAAACTCAGTAGATACCTACTTGGCCCTTCCTGATTTCATGATGAGTAAATACAATTACATTTATGTCGCAAAATTCCATATTGAACTTTGGCCTGGCTTCATTCTCTTCTGCGATATCATATGAAACTCCATGTATTCCTGATTAATTAGGAAAGGCTGGTCTATTGATAGGGGCCATATTTTGACCCTATTGTAACTAACAGTGGTTTAGCATATTAATAAACAGTGGTTTATTAATATTCCCCAGCAATTTCCTTCACCCAAAACCCAGAAGCCAATTAAGTTCAGCCAAAAACAGACCAAGGCTAGTCCAGAGAGCAATGGCCAATGAGTCCACAAGGCACTTGAAAGTTTCCCAAACAAATATATGGACATTCTCAGTCATCCAGGTCATGGCTGTCCCAAAGTTGCTTTTTCAGGAGGCAACTGGACTTTTTTATGGTTTTTTTTCTTTGAAAACATTTTGCTTCTCATCCAAGAAGCTTCTTCAGCTCTGACTGGATAGTGGAAATGGAAGGATTTATAGTCCTTGCAGACAGCTGGTGACCCTGAGGACACAGATAAGCTTCCAACTGGCCTTAACGACCCTCTAAAAGGATGCGAATGACCAGCTGTCTGCAAGGAATATAAATCCTTCCATTCCCCACATCCAACAGAGCTGAAGAAGCTTCGTGGATCAGAAGTGAAATGTCTTCAAAGGGAAAAAAAGAAACAAGAAAGTCCAGTTGCCTCCTGAAAAAGCAAGTTTGGGTTTCCCAAACAAGATCAACCCACCAGGCAAAATTAAATCCACAACACTACAGGGCTCACGAGGCAAAAAAAAATCCAGAGTTCACAAGACACAATCCAAGTCAAGGGGATCCATCCAAAGCATGGCAAGGATCACAATGACCAGGAAAAACACAGTTAGGAAATATATATGTTGTGTCCAGCCTCTGTCTGCTGTTCTAAAGAGCCAGCTTCTGGCACAGCCCATCAAGAAGGATGAGGCTTCCTCCTTTCGAGCAATCTGGCTGACGTGCTCTGCTCCTGCCTTTTCTCTGCCCTACGTGTTCTTGGATCAGGTGAAGGAGACAGTTCCTCCTCCTCATCCCTGACTGGCTGCAGCTGCATGCTTTCCCCACCTGAAGCCTCAGGGCTATCTTGCCTCAGCAGTGCTTCAGCCAAAATCACTCTCCGGCGGTTGCTTGGAGCCACTGACCAACTTCCCTCCAGACATGCCTGAAAATGGTTCACCCCCTTCCAAACTGACACCTGGAGAGATATCTGGGGAAACATCCATGAGAGTTATCACACCTATTTATTTCTATTTAGCATACGGCATACAATGTCAGGGAAATTTACACATGCTAGACACAATGCAGTCCTGGAAGCCTAAATTGCTAGTTCGTTCTGTTTGGCGCTTGCACAACTAACCTTGGTTCCAAAACCAAGAGAATTTTGGAAGGAAAATTATGTAAAGGGATTTAAGACTCTTGTCTGTCTGACAACAGAGTCATTTTCCAAAAGCTGAATGGAATGGGGGCTAAATCAGAGAGAAGAGAGTAACAGACAAATCGAATCTGAAAAATGAGCCAGATTACCTTGGGGTGTGTGAAGAAAATAGTTCAGATAAAGTTACCTCAATACATTTCTTTGCCCAGCAGAAGTCCCCTGCAACGTCCTTCTTGATGACACAGCCAGACTGGAGCACATGCAGCCTATTTGTGCTTCTTGGTGCACGCACACCAAGAATGCACACAGATACAACATGAAGGAAGACCCAGAACAGGTGTACACAATATTGCTCACATTATCCCAATTAGACCATCTCACACACAAATACTTAGAGACAACACCCAGGTGCACATCCTGATTCATCTCTGAGAAGGAAAGTACCAGAGGTGGTGGTCAACAGGTTCTGACCAGTTCTGGAGAACCGGTAGCGGAAATATTGAGTAGTTGAGGAGAACTGGCAAATACCACCTCTGACTGGCCCCGCCCCCATCTATTCTCTGCCTCCTGAGTCCCAGCTGATCGGCTGGGTCTCCTTTTGTTGCCTTGCACAGGAGAACGGAGCTGGAAAGCAGGTTAGTGGGGTTGGTAAGGAATTGAGATTTTATGGTATCCTTCCCTTGCCATGCCCACCAAGCCATGCCACACTCACCAAGCCATGCCTACAGAACCAGTAGTAAAAAAATTTGAATCCCACCACTGGAAAGTACCCATATATTTCTAGAGATTCATTACATTGCTTTATGATCTAGAACAGGGGTGTCAAACTCAAGGCCCCATGGGGAGCTTAAATCTCAGCCACGGGACCACTCTGGAAGCAGTGAAGGACCAACCTGCAGTGCCTCTGCCAGAAAAAAAATTGAGCTTGGGAGGGCTGCATGTGGCCTTCTCTGGGCTCCGTTTTCAACCACGATGGCCTGCAACCCTCTGCCAGCAAAAATGGACTCCCCGGGCTCCATTTTCATTGGCAAAGGGCTGCAGGAGGGTGTTGCGGCCAAAAACGGAGCCTGGGTGGCAGTGGTGGGATTCAAAAAAAAATTTCTACCGGTTCTGTGGGCATGGCTTGGTGGGTGTGGCAAGGGAAGGATACTGTAAAATCCCCATTTCCTCCCCACCCCACTAACCTGCTTTCCAGCTCCGTTCTCTTGTGCAGGGCAACCAAAGAAAACCCAGCCAATCAGCTGGGACTTGGGAGGCGGAGAATAGATGGGGGCGGGGCCAGTCCGAGGTGGTATTTTCTGGTTCTCCGAACTACTCAAAATGTCCACTACCGGTTCTCCAGAACTGGTCACAACCTGCTGGATATCACCTCTGCCGGAAGGGCCATGCGTGGCCTTCCTGGGCTCCATTTTGGCTGGCAGAGGCTGCAGGAGGCCGTTGCAGCCGAAAATGGAGCCTCAGTGAGTGACATTGAGCTGACCATGCCCACCTCAGCCACACCCGAGGTCAAACACAATCTTGATGCGGCCCTCAATGAAATCGAGTTTGACACCCCTTATCTAGAAAGAAATGCCTACAGCTCCTATGGCCCCTGTTGGTGAAGGGTTTGGGGAGGAATTCCAGAAGCCATGCTCTATGAAGGCTTTTCCTGCCTTGTTATGGACCGTAACCCACCATGAATTCTTTCAGATAATAATTTGGTGATGAATATTTCAAACCAACAAGTCAGTGATAAATTTCCCCAGTGGAGCTAGTCTAAATCCACTGGGATGGACAGACTGAGCTGAGAAGTTGTCCCAGTGAAAACAAGAATGAGTTGAGAATGAGTCCTGCAGTAATTCTTCGTCACCATTTTTTTCCCCTTCTATAAATGGTCTTCTACAATCACCGAGGCATCCCATTTATTTCATTGGAACGGTAACAATTTCTTTTTAAAAACAAATAGGTGGTAAGAATACGTGAATGAGGAGTGTGAACCAAAAAGGATGATGAAAAACAAGAATCAACATTCGAACAAACCTGATGGTTTGTTTCAGGGACTCGTCAAACTACAGGTTCCTAGACAAGGCCTGGCAGTTTTAAATTCTGAATAGTGTTTGCAATTTGCTGTCCTAATATTGCAAAACTCTGCAAACAAGCAAGGCAGATGAGTTGGTGATAAGAACATAAATACCCAGATAAGTTAACTTAGAGAAGAAATCTGGTAGGGTTTCTGTTGAGCAATATTAGTCATTGACTCGGCTTGTTTTTACGTAGCAAAGGAACAGGGAAAAAAGAAGGAATGTAATTAGTGGAGCTATTTTATTTTTAATTAAAACTATAAATAAATGTTTAGCCTATCATAGTTCTCCAAGATAGATAGATGATAGATAGATAGATAGATAGATAGATAGATAGATAGATAGATAGATAGATAGATAGATATAAAAAAATCTCTGGAATTAATCAAATTAAACAAAATGAAAACATACTTTTAATACTCTTGCTTACTCAAGTGAAAGAACAGTCACTTTCAAGCAATTCCTGCAAACTGTTTTTTTGGGTGGGGTGGAGTGCGGAAACAAAGACATCAGAGGAATATATCAAAAATGGAAATAGCAAAATTCCACCCTCATCCCAGTGGAATCTGCTTCACATAAGAAATTGGAAATAGCAATAGGACTTAGACTTATATATCGCTTCCCAGTGCTTTTACAGCCCTGTCTAAGAGGTTTATGGAGTCAGCCTCTTGCCCCAACAATCTGGCTCCTCATTTTACCCACATCAGAAGGACGGAAGGCTGAGTCAACCTGAAGCCAGTCAGGATCAAATTCCTGGCAGTGGGCAGAGTCAGCCTGCAATACCACATTCTAACCACTGTACACTGTGTTCCATGCCAGCAAAGATAGCAGTTGTTAATACAGGTAGTCCTCAACTTACAACAATTCATTTAGTGACCATTCAAAGTTACAACAACACTGCAAAAGATGAGTTATGATCATTTTTCACACTTACAACTGTTGCAGCATCCCCTTGGTCACACGATCAAAATTCAGGAGCTCGGTAAACTGACTCATACTTACAATGGTTGCAGACGAGTCATGGGATCACCTTTTACGACCTTCGGAAAAGCAAACTCAATAGGCAGATTAATTTAGGAACTCCTTAAGTTACTAACTTAATAAAGGCAGTGATTTACTTAACAACTGTGGCAAGAAAGGTAGTTAAATGAAGCAAAATTCACTTAACAACTGTCTCACTTAGCAACAGAAATTTTTGGCTCCATCGTGGTCATAAGTCAAGGGCTAGCTATTCTGTCCTTTGATTCAATTGTTGAATATAAAGACAGATAGATAACTCTACAAATTCTTCCATACAAAATTTCTTTTATTGGATTATATTAGGTATCCTCAAGGTAACTCACAGTTATGTCAAGATGCATCTAATGTCCAATTCTTTGCATAGTTGAAATCATAGTGTAAAATGATAGTAATCTTTCCATCCCATATTTCATCCCGTAGTAGTGGAGCCAAAGGAGAGAGGCTAGCACGAAGCTAGGGTCCGAGCAAGAGTGAAGAAACCTCCCCCAAACCACCAAGGGTCAATTCAGTGACCAATCAGGGTTACAGATGTGGCCACATGACATGAACTACATTTCCCAGGATACCTTAACTACATTTACCATGATGCATTCCCTTAACGGGACAGCTCCCAATTCCTGACGAACTATACTAATTCCCATTAATTATAACTGGCTGGACAGCACACTAGCCGTACATATCAGACAAAAGAGTTGATGCTGAATGTACATGATAACTTTGAGCTTTAGCAAAAAGCCACTGGGCATCTCTGATTCCTTTTAATAAGTACCAGATCTCTCAAAGTCTAACTCTTAACAATTGTGGAAGTGCGTCACATTTTGTGTTCTTGCATTACAAAAAAAAGAACAAACCCCACTCATTTCAAAACCCCAACCCTTTTCTGCCTTTTGTTTCAGCCTCTCCAAGGTTATATCATCTCATTCCAGATGGTGAAATTACCAGCCTTAAGATCAACCGCAGGAATCCCCACGAACCTCTTGCCATTCGAGTCGTGGGGGGCAGCGAAACGCCTTTGATTCACATCATCGTTCAACACATCTATCGAGACGGCATCATTTTCAAAGATGGGAGGCTACTTCCGGGAGATATGATCTTGAAGGTAAAAGTTCACATAATGTTTTGACCAAGGCTTCCAAGACTGTAATTAAGCACACGCTTAGTTAAAACAACTCTTGTTTTATTTTAAGGCTGGGAATTATGTTCATTCCCAGCCTGTAATGAGTCCCAAACAGTCCCTCCAGATAAGCACCCACCCTTCTCTCCTTTGAATTGCTGCCAACAACAAAATGGACTATAAATAACCAACCGAAGTACAAAGTCCACACAGAGCTTCAAGGATTAATCCAAATAGAACGAATGACTTTGCTTCCTGCAAAGGTTTCTTTACCTGTGATAACCCAGGGTGTGGCACAAAGGCAACACCATCACATAAGTAAGAAAAGTCCCTTTAACACCTCCAACTTTGCCCCCAATGTCCAGTAACCTTCGGCTGGAGAAAAAACTCTCCCAGGAACTGCCTTTAAGTTAAAGAAATTTAGTCCGAAAACAAAGTACATATAAACTATAAATAAAAATCCACACAAACCACGCTGCTGCAATTAACCGGATAGGGCAGGAGAAGGAATTGCAGACATGAAAGGCCAGCAAAACACACACAGTTGGGAAGACGCCAGGAACCCAGATAAGCCTCAATGATACCAGATAATTCACGATTTGCTTCCAACAAGTTGCTGTGTGCAAACTCCCTTTTTAAACACTGTGTTCCCAGCTGCAGCTAATGAAGGGAATCAGGGCCCTTTCCTCCCCCATAAGCCACACAACTCACATTGCTCCCTTCTCCGTTCCTCCCTGCGTGTCCTAGGATGAAGAGGGGGTTCTGGATCTTCTTCTGAATTCCCTCTCCCTTGTTCTGCCTCTTCCCTGCTCTGCCCAGCCGGACTGTGCCCTTGCCCAGTTTCTTCCACAGCCAATGGAGCCACACTCCCACTCCCTGTCAGCTGCTCAGCCTCCCACTCCGAATCAGATTCTGACAGGGGCATGACATTACCTTTGCACCTCCTTTATACCTTAGGGGAGGGGCAATCCCCTCCAAGCCTTACTCCCAGGTCACCCCTTTTGTCTTAGCTGTTCTTGCCTTCTAGCAGCTCTGCACACACACGCACTGGGAATAGGCTCCCCTTGATCCTCTGCCTCGCTGCTGCCAGACTGTGGAGGCTTCAGAGTCAGCACCCCACTCCCAGATGGTCCTGGCTCCACCTCTGCATCGGATGCATGACCGTTGTCCAAGTGGCCCACATGGAGTTACGACCTTTTGCAGCATCCCCATGTTCACATGATCAAAATTTAGATGCTTGGCAACTGACTCGTACCTATGACCATTGCTGTATCCCAAAGTCATGGGATCAATGGGGAAACCAGATTCACCTAACAACCAGGTTACTTAACTTACCAGCTGCAGTGATTCACTTCACAACTGCAGCAAGGAAGGTGGGGCAAAACTCACTTAACAAATGTCTCACTTAATAACAGAAATTGGGCTCAATTGTAGTAATAAGTCGAGGACAGAAGAATAAACCCACTTTCTAGCACTGAAACATGAACACATTTCTTTAGGATTCGGGGGTTTAGAAACACTCCATCTTATCTCTGCCTCCCACATTATTGCTGAAATTTCTTTACATCTTTTTTTTTTCTTTAATTGCAGAGTAAAATAACTTTAGTTGCTGGGGAAAAGTTATGTTTGACAGAAACCTTCTCAGAGAGTTAATTGCTATACCATGAAACTGTATCGCTAGATCTTTTATTTATTTATTTTCTTAATAGCGTTGGAAGCACTAGCAAAGGTGGGGGCAAATATTCTAGCAAAACATATGAAAACAGCTTAAACAAATCTTGGGTATGAAATGTTTTGGTTGGGAGCCATTTCAACGGTACATGACTTCCCGAGCATTTAAACCCAAGACCATCTGCAAGGTAACACCCAGCCACTCAAGTAACAGCTCAACGAGATGTCCTGCCTGGAAACCATAAGAAGCACTCAAGAGTGATTTTCATTTAAATTTAGAAGGCTGGTAAGAGGTTCCCCTTTTTAATCCAAATAACATCGAGTTGAGTGATTACATGTGGATAGATATAGATCAGTGATGGAAAACCTTTTCATCATTGCATGCCAAAAGTGTGTGCATGTGCACCAGGGGTGGGATGCTACCGGTTCTGCCCGGTTCTATAGTGCCGGTAGCTCTGAAGAGCAGCAGACACAGAACCGGTTCTGTGTTTGCTGCTGTTTAGCCCACCTGCCCGCCTGGGCTCTTACCTGTCCTTTATTTCCTGCTTTTTCAACCTCAGCTGCTTTGCGCGGCACAACAGAGGTTGAAAAGCAGGGAAGAAGAGGCTTTCCAAACGCTGCGCACCTGCGCGCTGTGCTTTTCAGCTCTCCGGGTGGCACAGCCTAAGGTTGTGTTACATGCGCATGCAGCGTGCGTCAGGTGCAAAACGTAGTCACCGAACCGGTAGTAACACCAGTTGAATCCCACCCCTGGTGCGCGTGCACGCACGCACACCTGCACCCATAATGCAATGTGTGCGTGACACCCCGTGCCCCCCTGCACATACATGCACATATCCCTTTGTGCCCCACCCCCACGCATGCACAGCAGATACTTGACAATCGGGTGGGATTCAAAAATTTTAAAAACCGGTTCTGTGGACGTGGCTTAGGTGGTGGGCGTGGCTTTGTAGTCATGTGACTGGGTGGACGTGGCTTGGTGGTCATGTGACTGGCTGGGCCTGGCCAACTCAATATCACTCACATCGAGGCACGCATCTCCTTGCCTGGTCTCTCATGACTGTGGGGATGCTGCAACAATCATTAGTGTGAAAAAGGGTCATCAGTCACTTTTTTCAGTGCCATTGTAACTTTGAATGGTCACTCCACACAAGCAAAGTACCAGCAAAGGAGGGGGAAAAAACTCCAGAGAAGTTCCTGAGACAGGAAGTCTAGTCCTGCCAAGAATGTAATAAGGGTTAACGGAGAGGCAGTTTCTGTAAGCAACACCAGAATGTTTCCTTCCTGCCTTCCTTACAGGATTAGGCCAGTAATTTCTTCTAACAGCCGGTTCTCTGAACTGCTTAGAATGTTAACAACCCGTTCTAGCGAATAGGTGCAAACTGGTAGAATCCCACCCCTGCTGACAATCAGCTGACTGGCAGGGGGCATACGTACATGCTCAGTGGATCTGTTCCCGGCGACAACTCACATGCCAGCAGAAATGGCTCTGTGTGCCACTTCTGGCACACATGCTATAGGTTTGCCATCATGCATATAGATTCTAGAGAAGAAATGGGACAGAAAACAACGTTCCTGCAGACCGGCAGTAAGCGCAGAGTATGATAAGCGAGGAACTGCTGGACTAGTCTAAGGAAAATGAAAATTGTATAAAGATTTGATTTTTCTTACAGAGTTGTCAAAATCTGGAATATCTTACCCGATTCACTTGTCTCAGCCACTAACTTCCCCAGTTTTAATTTTAACTTAACCTCTGTGTACCTTACCCCATGTTTATGAGATGTCCCTAAGGAAGCATGCATAACTGCACTAACATGCCTATCGTCTCTGTCACATTTTAATACTTTACCTAATCTTTAAAAATACTAATATTTTTCTCCTCTTGGATTTGTCATTCTCGTTTGAGGAGTAAACAAATAAAATTAAATTAAAAAACAGCCTTTCTAAGCAGCAAGACAGGAAAAAAGTTGTGAGGGAGGGGTGTTTAAGAGAGGATGCATTGTGATGGAAACTATCACTGCCACAAGAAGTCATCACACAACATGGTTGTGTGTAGTTCAGCCTCAGTTAGATAGAGTGGTGGTATTTGACCGGTTTGGCCCGGTTCGAGGGAAGCGGTAGTAAAAAATGCTACCATTCGGTCGAACCGGTAGTAAAAAAAACAGCTACTGGTTCAGCTGAACTAGTATTTCTTTTTTTTTCCTCCTGATGATCAGCTGTTTTGACGGTCAGCTGTGCCGCCATCCCCTTCGCTGTCTTACTGCTTCACCCAGGAGGCTTCCCTGAGGCCCAGGAGGCAAAAAGGGGCGTGAGAGGGTCTGTGCGCCCCTCCCTGCATGCCGTATTTTGCCTCTTGGGCCTCAGGGAAGGCTTTGGAGCACGGGGGGTGTACTGCAAAAAAGAAGCCACGCCCACCCGGTCACATGGCCATGCCCACCTAGCCACTCCCACAGAACCGGTAGTAAAACTATTTGCATCCCAGCCCTGGTTAGAGATGACTGACCTCCAGTTCTGTCTTCTAGGTCAACGGCATAGATATCAGAAATGTGCCTCACGGCTATGCCTTGTTCGTCCTGAGGCAACCTTGTCAAGTTCTCCGTCTCACTGTGCTCAGAGAGCAAAGGTACCAGTGTGGGAATGCTGGACTTTTTCCTGAGGTTCCTTGCCACAGGGATGAGAATTTGCACATTATTCTGAACAAAAGCAACCCAGAGCAACAGCTGGGCATCAAGTTGATCCGTAAGGCCAACCAAGATGGAGTTTTTGTGTTCAACCTGCTGGAAGGAGGCCTTGCAGCCTGTGAGGGGGAACTTCGAGAGAACGATAAGGTTTTAGCCATTAACGGGCACGACCTACAGCACGCAAGTCCGGAATGCGCAGCCCAATTAATACAGGTAGGTTGAAACAGCTTCCTCAGAACAGCTCTGAGGAATGGGGTGAATGCTTGTTTGAGAGGAAGAATGCAAACCACCTGTGTCTGCAGAGAGAAAAAAGAAAGGGGTGGGTGGGGGAATCCTTGTTTTTATTGTTGCCACAACTTTATATTTATGCATTCAGATGGCATTTTCTTAAATCGGTTTAAAATCAATCTGGTACGAGCACAGCCGTTTTGTGAACGTGTCTGAAAATTGGAAATTCGCTTATGCAGCCAGTTAACTGGGGGAGGGGGGACTTCTCCATGTGTCCCAATATGCAGGCTAGCAAGAAGCAGGTTCACTTCAGCATTTCCAGGCAAACCAGGAGACAGACCCCAGATATCTTGCAGGAAACTGGCTGGGATTGCCATGGTAGCCATCTGCCCTTCCTTGCTGACAAGGTGAGCCATGCACTCCTCCTCCTCCTTATGGTTCATATCATGAAAGATATTTTATTTGATTTATTTATTTGATTTATTGCTTACAAGATAATAGGAATAAGTATAAACATGAGTAAGAATATAGGGAATAGAATAGAATAGAATAGAATAGAATAGAATAGAATAGAATACAATACAATACAATACAATACAATACAATACAATACAATACAATACAATACAATACAATACAATACAATACAATACAATTCTTTATTGGTCAAGTGTGATTGGATATACAAGGGATTTGTCTTGGTGCAAATGCTCTCAGTGTCCATAAAAGAAAAGATACATTCGTCTAGAGTCAAGGATCATCAGGTACAACACTTAATAATAGCCATAGGCACGGGTGGGATTCTACCAGTTTGCACCTATTCGCTAGAACCGGTTGTTAACATTCTAAGCAGTTCGGAGAACTGGTTGTTAGAAGAAATTACTGGCCTAATCCTGTAAGGAAGGCAGGAAGGAAACATTCTGGTGTTGCTTACAGAAAATGCCTCTCCGTTAACCCTTATTACATTCTTGGCAGGACTAGATTTCCTGTCTCAGGAACTTCTCTGGAGTTTTTTCCCCCTCCTTTGCTGGTACTTTGCTTGTGTGGAGTGACCATTCAAAGTTACAGTAGCACTGAAAAAAGTGACTTATGACCATTTTTCACACTTGCGACTGTTGCAGCATCCCCACAGTCATGAGATACCAGGCGAGGAGATGTGTGCCTCGATGTGAGTGATGTTGAGTTGGTCACACCCAGCCAATAACATGACCACCAAGCCATATCCACCCAGTCACATGACCACCAAGCCACGCCCACCACCTAAGCCATGCCCACAGAACCGGTTGTTAAAAAATTTGAATCCCACCCCTGGTCATAGGGTATAATAAGCAATCAAATCATACTAGGAAACAGTCAATATAAATCGTAAGGATACAAGCGACAAAGTTACAGTCATACAGTCACAAGTAAGAGGGGATGGGTGATAAGGACTGATGAGAAGATTAATAGTAATAGTCGTGCAGACTTTGTAAATAGTTGGACAGTGCTGAGGGAATTATTTGTTTAGCAGAGTAAATGGGGACAAAAGGACAGGAATGGTAGGCATGATGGTGCACTTATGCATGCCCCTTACAGACCTTTTAGGAATGGGGTGAGGTCAATAGTGGATAGTTTGAGGTTAAAGGAATTGGGGGTTAGAGGATGTAACAACAGAGTCAGGTAGTGCCTTCCAGACATTGACCACTCTGTAGCTGAAGTCATACTTTCTGCAATCAAGTTTGGAGTTACAAATGAGTAACAAAAAGTAATAAAATGGGTTCTGATGAGGTCTGACTAACATATTAATGTTTCTAATTGTCCCCTCTGGAAAGCATTGTCTGAAACAATGCATTTTAGTTTTGCAGTTGTTTATATACCTTGAGGAAGTACTATTGATTTCTGAATGAGGAGAAGGAAGAGCACAGCAGATGAGAAAGCAGAGCTGAAGAAAAAGGAAAAGCAAATTGTTCTGTTTCCCCCATTTTTACAGCATCTAAAGCAGGGGTCCCCAACCACCGGTCCCCGGACCGGTACTGGTCCGTGGATCATTTTTTACCGGCACGCAAAGCTTGGGCGCCGCCATCTTGTTTCGACGGCGCTTCCGGGTTTTCGGTTGCTTCCGGGTTTTCGGTTGGAAAGTGCTTCCGGGTTTTCAGTTGGAAAGCGGCGGTTCGTGCCTTAGTTTCGTCGAAGAGGGGGGGGCGGCTTCGAATGAAGAGCCATCCATATGGTGATGGAGTCTCGCGTTACTCAGGTACCGGTCCGTGGAAGAATAAATAATCGTGAAACTAGTCCCTGGTTCAAAAAAGGTTGGGGGCCACTGATCTAAAGGATGCCCTGTATCAACAGAAGCATGAAAAACTCAAATTCTTTAGTGTCCCTGTTACAGTCCCTATTTTGGGGTTCTAAATAATAATTCCAGTTAAAAGACTCCAGAGTTGGATCTTATACTACAGTTCCCAATACTAAATTCATTCTGGTATTTTAAGTGTGACAAATTGGGATGAGGTTGCAGTAGTAATCCAACTTGTGTAAGATTTCCTTGTCTGGTCTTCCCATTTTCCCTTTCAACAACGGAACACTGACACCTGCAATTATCTTTTTTTTTTTTTTACATAAAATCACTTTAAAACAAGATGTAGCATTACATCTCTTAGACAAATTTTAACTCTCAGTTTAGAGTTAGATTCTCTCTCTCTCTCTCTCTCTCTCTCTCTCTCCATCCATCCATCCATCCATCCATCCATCTATCATCTATCTATCTATCTATCTATCTATCTATCTATCTATCTATCTATCTATCTATCTATCTATCTATCTATCTATCTATCTATCTTGTTCATGGTTAAATATTTCTCAAAACCAGTTATTAGCTTAAAAACATAAAGCCCAATCCGCATATTAAAAAGCTGCAGAAAATTCCATCAACTCAGATTTTAAAAATTCAGTATATCAGAAGTTACAAGGCAGAATACAGATGAATAAACCAGGGAGTGTTGGAGGTTTTAGCTTTCTGGCATGTCTTGCATACAAATTGTGCATACTGTAGAGATAATGCCTAAAACATAAATAAAAGGACTAGACAACTGCTAAACAAATTGATGAATGAATCTGAAAAGGGCTTCTAAAGTTGCTTCGAAATTTTTACCCAGCTCTCTGCTCATGTATATTTTCTGATTCCTGCTGGACTCATTTCAGTGAATCTCTTCGTGCATGAATTATTTCCTTTACACTATTGCAAGAACAAAATCTCTGTCTGTCCTTTTAAAAATTGCTTGAGTGTATGTTCCTTTGAAGAGGCTTATTTCACAGTTGTTGTGCAATAGCTGTTATCCCAATTGTATAGAGTTTTGGAGATGTCCAAATCAAATTGCTGCCCTATATACTTAGGGATTTTACACCTGTGTGAGAGAGGCAAAAAGCAATTGCTTGCACAATCATCCAGGTTCTTATACAGGCTGTTATCATGTTTAAATATTTCCACTCTGTAGGATAATTTGATTTTAAACGTCCCCATTTCCCCCCACCCGCTTTCTTACTTTGAGAGTCAACTCTCTGATGAGAAATTTCTAGAACACAGATGGAAACGTGGGGCCAATATTGCTTTCAAGTTTCTAAATATCCAGTGCCAAGAATAAGCTTCAGCCTTCAACATCATTTGTTATTATAAAGTGGTTCAGCTGTCCCTTTTGGCGGTGAGAACCCATGACATCCTGCCTCTATGAGGAAAGAACTTGGCTATGAAGCCAGTGACAATTGTAAACATTGGCTTGTCCAGCGCCAAAGATCAGGAAACCTGGGAGGCACTCCAGAGGTGGTTTTCAGCAGGTTCTGACCAGTTCTGGAGAATCGGTAACAGACATTTTGAGTAGTTCGGAAAACCGGCAAATACCACCTCTGACTGGCCCCGCCCCCATCTATTCTCCGCCTCCCGAGTCCCAGCTGATTGGCTGGGTCTTCTTTGGTTGCCCTGCACAGGAGAACGGAGCTGGAAAGTAGGTTAGTTAGGGTGGGGAAGGAATGGACAATTTACAGTATCCTTCCCTTGCCATGCCCACCAAGCCACGCCCACAGAACCGGTAGTAAAAAAAAAATGAATCCTACCACTGCCACCCAGGCTCTGTTTTTGGCCACGACTTCCTCCTGCAGCCTTTTGCCAGTGAAAATGGAGCCCAGGCGTCCATTTTTGCTGGCAGAGGGTTGCAGGCCATCGTGGTACAAAATGGAGGCCAGAGAAGGCTACAAGCAGCCCTCCCAAGCTCGTTTTTTTTCTGGCAGAGGCACTGCAGGGTTGGTCCTTCACTGCTTCCCTTGCCACACCCACCAAGCCATGCCCACCAAGTCATGCCACGCCCACCAAGCCACGCCCACAGAACTGGTAGTAAAAGAAATGTGAATCCCACCACTGATTATTCCCGCCGTATAATTGTGGAAAAGATGATGACCAAGTTTCACAGCAGAAATGGACATTACGTACAGAAATGGAAATTACGAAAGAGAACTTTGGAGCCCTATATTTATACAAAAAAATACAGGTAGTCCCTGACTTACAACAGTTCATTTAGTGATCGTTCAAAGTTACAACGGCCCTGAAAAAAGGGACTTATGACTGTTTTTCACACTTACAACCAATGCAGCATCCCCCATGGTTATGTGATCAAAATTCAGATGCTTGGTAACTGATTCATTTTTAGGATGGTTGACTTAACCACCGTGGCAAGCAAACCTGTCAACGGGGGCAAAACTCACTTAACAAATGTTTCGCTTAGCAACAGGAATGTTGGGCTGTGTTGTGTGTCATAACTCGAGGATTACCTTTACACACACAGGTCTCACACACACAGCCAAAAAACATGTTGATTAATCCAGTGTGCTTTTTTTTAAAAAAAAAGATGATTTGGAGTAAAATAATGGCTAAGACTAAAGCTGACCAATATGGCTGCTTGTCAAATTTGCTTCACAGCCAATTGGTAATGCATATGTGAAGAGCAAATGAAGAACATTTCTTCATATGTAGTAGCCCATGAGGAAATATCTCTCTCTTTCCTTCTCCCTCTCCCTCTCTCAACCTCGCTCCCTCTCTCTCTCCCTCACTCCCTCTTTCTCCCTCACTCTCCCTCTCCCTCTCTCCCTCATTCCCTCTCCCTCACTCTCCCTCTCTCCCTCACTCTTTCTCTGTCTCTTCGCCTCCCTCTCTCTCCCTCTCTCTCCCTCACTGCATCTCTCTCCTTCACTCTCCCTCTCTCTCCCCCTCCCTCTCTTGCCCTCTCCCTCTCTCCCTCACTCCGTCTCTCTCCCTCACTCTCACTCTCTCCCCCTCCCTCTCTCCCTCTCTCTCCCCCTCCCTCTCTCCCACTCTCTCCCCCTCCCTCTGTCTCCCTCACTCTGTCTCTGTCTCTCTCTCCTCTCCCCTCACTCTCCCTCTCTCCCTCACTCTTTTTCTGTGTGTCTCTCTCCCCGTCTTTCTCTCCCCTCACTCCCTCTCCCTCTCTCCCTCACTCTTTTCTCTGTCTCTCTCTCCCTCCTCCCTCTCTCTCCCACTCCCTCTCCCTCACTCTTTTTCTGTCTCTCCCTCTCTCCCTTCTCTCCTCTCTCTCTCTCTCTCTCCCTCTCCCCTCTCTGTCACTCCCCTCTCTCTCTCCCTTACTCTCCCTCTCTCTCTGTCTCTCTCTCTCCTCTCTCCCCCTCTCTCTGTCACTCCCCCCCTTTCTCTCTCCCTTACTCTTTCTCTCTCCCTCACTCTCTCTCTCTCTCCCTCTCCCTCACTCCCTCTCTCCCTCACTCCCCTCTCTCCCTCACTCCCTCTCTCTCTCCCTCACTCTCCCTCTTCCCCTCCCTCTCTCCCTCTCTCTCCCCTCTCTCTCCCCTCTCCCCTCTCTCCCTCACTCTGTCTCTGTCTCTCTCCCCGTCTTTCTCTCCCCTCACTCCTCTCCCTCTCTCCCTCACTCTTTCTCTCTGTCTCTCTCCCTCACTCCCTCTCTCTCCCTCCCTCTCCCTCACTCTTTTCTGTGTCCTCTCTCCCTTACTCTCCCTCTCTCTCTGTCTCTCTCTCTCCTCTCTCCCCTCTCTCTGTCACTCCCCCTCTCTCTCCCTTACTCTTTCTCTCTCCCTCACTCTCTGTCTCTCTCTCCCCCCTCCCTCACTCCCTCTCTCTCCCTCACTCCCTCTCTCTCTCCCTCACCCTCCCTCTCTCCCTCACTCTCTTTCTCTCTCTGTCTCTCAATAAAACCAATATACCCTTTCAGAAAATTTCATGAACCTAGGATCTCTGTAACTGCCAAAATATACTGGATATCTTTCTAAAGATTCAAAATACCTTTTTGCAAGGGAAAAAATTACAAAAATCTAGAGTTTCAGACATTTAGCTTCTGGCAAAAGAAAAGCCCGAGTCCTCTTGGATTCTTATATATCCCAGATCCTTGTGGAACAGGCGTGTTTGCAAGGTGTGGTCAAAACCAGTCAAGATGGTGGTCGCATCAGCACAATCAAATCCATGCCTGTCCTGTGCGTTATACGTAAAACACCAGCAGCGTTTTGACTGCGCTATTGTGATCGACCATCCCGGCGTTTTTCACTACACCCTGCAGTTGCTCCTTGTTGGGGAAGGATTCTGTGTCCCTTTTTTTATAAGCCAGGAAACCATTCCTTCACCTCCTTAGCAATAAAAATAATCTTCATTTCTATTTTTGTGATATATTTTTTTCTCGCTGGCAAGTGTGCTGGTTCGAAAGGAAATGTCTTTTTTTGCAAGTCAGCGAACTTTTGAACCTAAGCATGCAAATTCTATTTCCTCTGTCTCACTAAAGTAGGCTATTCTTAAAAAATCCTTCCACAAAGAAGATGAAGTTGTTGATCTATTCAAGACTGATCTGCTGTCAGCAACTTCATTTTGTTAAGAGGAGGAGGAAAATACCGATTTCTCCTTAGGTCATGAACAAAACCTTTTAGAAGTTTCTCTTAAAAGCTACGTCAGGAACAATTTCTCATTTAGGTTGCAATAAATGCCAAGCAATCATAAAGGCTCAAAAGGAATGCTGGTGAATGGGTTTCCTTCTTTCCTTTTAGATATAAAACAACATTTAAGCAGGGAATGAGGGGATAATGGGAGAGAGTAGAAGAAATTGAAATGTATTCTGTACTTAGTCTTTGTTACTGATAACCAAGGCCTTTAGTTACAAGGAAATGTTCTTTACGGTGATATTTTTAAAGGAACCAATTCCATCTAGGCTTATAACATTACTGTGGGGGCTCCATGGGTAGGGAGATCCCAATAGATTGCCTCCTGTTAGGTAAATATTGGCAGAAATTTAGTTGAACATGTTGATGGCTGTCTGGGAGGCTGGTGGCTGCCTCTGAACATTGCAAGATAGATGATAGATGATAAATGATAGGTAGATAGGTAGATAGATAGATGATAGATAGATAGATAGATAGATAGATAGATAGATAGATAGATAGATAGATAGATAGATGATAGATAGATAGATAGATAGATAGATAGATAGATAGATAGATAGATATTGCAATAAATGTATGTATGTATTTATTTATATGTATGTGTGTGTATACACACACACACATGCACACGTATTTTGCAATATTTATCATATTGGTATATCTGTCTGTCTGTCTGTCTGTCTATCTGTCTATCTCTGTCCATCCCTCATCTATCTTGCAATGTTCAAAGACACAGGCCTTAGTGCTGAGGAACACAAAATTCCAATAGTTGACAGACGAGCTTCAGATAATTAAAACTCTGTATTCACTGGTGGGATTCAAATAATTTAACAACCGGTTCTCCACCCTAATGATTTATTCCAACAACTAGTTCGCCAAACTGCTCAGAAAGTTAACCACCGGTTCTCCTGAAGTGGTGCGAACTGGCTGGATCCCATCATTGGGGATAGTGAAGGAAAGTGCGTTAAGAATGTGTACAATGGAACAAGAAATGAATGAATGATAAACTGGTCCCATTTATGAGCCATGGTGGCGCAGTGGTTAGAGTGCGGTACTGCAGGCTACTTCTGCTGACTGCCGGCTGCCTGCAATTTGGCAGATCGAATCTCACCAGGCTCAAGGTTGACTCAGCCTTCCGTTCTTCCGAGGTTGGTAAGATGAGGACCCAGATTGTTGGGGGAAGAGGCTGACTCTATAAACCACTTAGAGAGGGCTGTAAAGCACTGAGAAGCACTATGTAAGTCTTTGCCCAGTGACTGAATTTATGTTTGCTCTTTGTCCTTTGCAGAGTGTCCTCCATGCAGTTACCTGTCACGAAAAAGTGGTCATTGTCCGAAAGGATAATCTAGAGTCTCTGGGGATGACGGTGGCAGGAGGACTATCTTCTCAGAGAGAATGGAATCTACCTATTTATGTTTTAAGTGTTGAACCGGGTGGAGTCATCAGCAGAGATGGCCGAATAAAGACAGGTGATTGCATATCAGTTCGGAGTATACTTTGAGATGGGGGTTCCACCTAGCTCAGCTCAAAGCAACTTCATTTTTCAGTCTTTTATTATGTAACTTTTTAAAATGCATTTAGCTGGAAGAGGGTTTAGTTTAGTTTAGTTGTTTAGTTTAGTTTAGTGTCATTGCACCTCGTACAACGCAATTAAATGCCACCTTCAGTGTACATTATACTTCAGAAAACTATAAAAATAAAACAAAAAGACACAACCTTTACATTCTATACATTGAATTGAAAACGCCTGATATTGCATTAATATTGCACTATACAGCAGAATTCAAAAGAGCAACTGCCCTGGGATAGAAGCTGTTTTTCAGCCTATTTGTCCTTGTTTTTATTATCCTGTACCGTCTGCCAGATGGTAATAGTTCAAAAAAAAGGTGCCCAGGATGAGATGTATCTTTAAGGATGTTTTGAACTTTCTGAAGGCAGCGGGAGCTATAAAGCTCTTCCAAAGAGGGGAGAGGGCAACCCATGATCCTCTGGGTAGTGATGTTAACCCTCTGGAGTGCTTTCCTATCTGCCACTGTGCAATTGGCAAACCATACACAGGTGCAATAAGTTAAGATACTCTCTATGGTGCAGCGGTAGAAGGTCACCAGCAGTTTTTCATTCAGGTGTTGCTTTCTGAGAAGTCTCAGGTAGTATCATCTCTGCTGGGCCCTTTTGACCAGGGCTGCAATGTGAACACCCCATTTTATGTTGGCTTCTTCTATCATTAGTGTACTGTTGAATCTTGGGGAGGTTAAATTAGACTAGATTGGATCACAATAACACATTAAAATAACAGGGTTGCATGGGACCTTGGAGGTCTTCTAGTCTAACCCCCGGTTCAAACAGAAGTCCATATATCATTCCGGACAAATGGTTGTCCAATGTCTTCTTGAAATCCTCCAGTGATGGAGCAACCACAGTCTCTGGAGGCAAGCTGTTCCACTGGTTGATTATTCTCACTGTCAGGAAATTTCTCCCTAATTCTAGGTTGGATCTCTTTAATGATCTTCTACCTGTTACTTCTTGTCCTACACTTAAATGTTTTGCAGAATAGGTCAACCTCTTCTTCTCTGTGACAGCCTCTCAAGTGCTGGAAGATAGTTTCCATGTTGCCCCTAATCCTTCTTGCTTACTTCTCTTAACCATTCATCGTATGGTTTAGCCTCCAGATAAGTTGCTTTGTTGCTCTTCTTTGCGTTAATTTCGAGGGCATCAGCATTTTTTTTGTATCATGGTGAGCAGAACTGGATGCAGTATTCCAAGTATGGCCTCACTAGTACAGACAGTATTGTTCTGACTTCCTGAGACCGTATTTAATCACACACTTAGTCAAAATAACTCTTGTTTTATTTCAACGCTGGGAATTATGTTCATTCCCAGCCCATAATGAGTCCCAAACAGTCCCTCGAGATAAGCACCCACCTTTCTCTCCTTTGAATTGTTGCCAACAACCAACGTACCAAATTAACTGAGGGGAAAAAAACCGAAGTACAAAGTCCACACATAGCTTCAAGGTTTAATCTGAACAGAGTGAATGACTTTGCTTCCTGCAAAGGTTTCTCTATCTTTGCACCTCCTTTATATCTTAGGGGAGGGGCAATCACCTCCAAGCCTTAATCCAGAGTCGCCCCTTTTGTCTCAGCTGCTCTTGCCTTCTGGCAGCTCTGCGCATACGCGCACTGGGAACAGGCTCCCCTGGTTCCTCTGCCTCGCTGCTGCCAGACTCCGGAGGCTCCAGAGTCAGCACACAACTCTCAGATGGTCCTGACCCCATCTCTGCATCTGATACATGACCCTTGTCCAAGTCCTCCCCAGACTCCCAGACTGGTCCCTGTTCTTCCCCACTGTCCAATTCTGCTGCTGTCTGCAGAGGCTGCCGGCGAACCACAGCAAGTATAAAGTGGGACTATCATTAGTCATGATCTTGATGCTTTCCCACTGTTGATGCATCCTAGGGCTGCATTGACTTTTTTGGCAGCTACAGCACATAATGGTGTCATACTTAAGTGATGGTCTACTCAGACACCTCTCTCACACAGTTGTGCATTTGATTTTTCTTGCCTCAGTGGTTTTCTCACCACTGAACTGTGTCTTGCTGGGCTCAATGCTCAAGTCTGCCAAGAGCCTTTTGAATCTTGATACTACCTTCCAGTGTTGGCAATTCACCCCTACCTTGATGTCATCTGCAAATCTAATGAGTTCCCCTTCTCTCTCCTAACCTAAAGCAATTGGTGCTGTGAAACTGAAACTCCTCTCCTCTGCTTGTGTTTTGCATTTGGAAGAGATTTCTTTTCAGGTGGGGGGAGGGAGAGTAGAACTCCTCAGAGTGTGTTAATAATAATATAGGAAATACTAACGCTCTGATGGTCATTTTGAAAAATCCTTTCTTAGTGAGCACCTAGAAGCCAAGAGGAACATACATGCCAAATTTCAAGTTTGTAGGCTTTAGGGTTCTGGAGATTTTGTGATGATGCGTGAGTGGTATTTTGCTTTTATATAGAGAGATGAGGCTCCTGAAACACTAATCACTCCCATCCATTTCTGACATAACTTTATGGCATTGTTTTCAGTGAAGATTTTAATTTTTCTAAAGCTCCAGTTTTTTTCCCAATGGGAAAAGGGAAAATGAGTCACAGTATGTATAGTGATTGGAGTTTTGGATTAGATACATGAAGACCCCTTCAACTCCCCATTCAGCTATAAAACTAATTGGGAATTAACAGGCATTGACTATCTCTCAACCTGATCTTACCTCAAATAACAGCTATAAAAAATTACCAAATGCTGCATTTTTATACTTCGGAACCGAGAGGCAGATCTTAAGTGAATTTAATTTTGAATGTGCCTACATTCTGCTGTTATTAAAAAATAACATCTGATCTTCCTGTCAAGTTTTTAGCTTAATTTTTTTACACTGATGTCTACGTATGTTATCCAGTTCGGCATTACCTATTCTCAAGTGGGAGTCACCATCTAAAATGGCTGGAGATAAATTGAGAACAGAGAAGAAATTACTTTATAATTTATTCCAGATACCACAACTATCTGTAAAAACCTGACACTTTTTTTTTCAGGGTTCTTCCCATATTTAAACTTGTTTTCAGTGCTTCCAAATGTTAGCTTTGCACATCATTCTTGTGACAGCATGCTATGATTAGTTTAAAAGGGGGTCGGCTTTAATATGCACAATATGTCATTCCCTCATCTATAGCCATATTAATATTTCAATCCAGGATTGTGCATACTACAATCTTGAACCATGATTAATAATGATTAAATTCAAACCTTTGAATACCCACTAAAAGATGTTGATCTCTCTTACATCTTAAATATATGCAAGAATCTAGCATTCTTACTCATAACAGTATTGTTTTATTTTTATTTATTTATTTATTTATTTTGTCAAGCGATTATAAGATAACAGGTATAAGTATAAGCATGGTTATGATTACATGAAATGGATATGAATAAAAAAAGAAACAATAGGACAGGGACGGTAGGCACGTTGGCACGCTTTTGCACGCCCCCTACAGACCTCTTAGGAAAGGAGTGAGATCAATAGTAGACAGTCTAAGGTTAAAGTTTTGGGGGTTTGGGGAAGAAACCACAGAGTCAGGTAGAGTATTCCAGACATTGACCACTCTGTTGCTGAAGTCATATTTCCTGCAATCAAGTTTGGTGCAGTTAACCTTGAGTTTGCATCTATTGTGTGCTCTTGTATTGTTATGGTTGAAGCCATCAATTGTGTGCTCTTGTATTGTTATGGTTGACAGGTAGGACATTGCAATGTATAATTTTATGTACTATACTTAGATCAGACTGAAGGCATCATAGTTCTAGGTTGTCTAGGTCTAGAATTTCAAGTCTGGTGGTATAAGGTATTCTACAATGGGTAGAGGAGTTTTGAACTCTTCTTGTGAAATATTTCTGGACTTTCTCCACTGTATTAATATCAGATATGTAATGCGGGTTCTAGACTGATGAGCTGTATTCAAGTATTGGTCTAGCAAAAGTTTTGTATACTCTAGTTCATCGTGTGATATTATCTGAGAAAAAGCTATGCAGGATTAGGTTAACAACTCTTAATGACTTTTTGGCTATGTAGTTACAGTGGGCTCTAGCACATAGATCACTGTAGAGATGAGTACTTCAAGGTCCTTTACAGAGTTTGGATACTGTAGTCAAGCATTAGACCTCTTAAATATATAAGGAGCCTAACCCTTATATAAGGATACGATAAAACATACAAACAAACAAATAAATGTCAACTATTTGTTTAATGGATATCGGACGCCAACTATAGAGTTCTTAATTATTGTAAATGTAATTTTTCATTCCATTATTCTGTTCTATTCTGTTCTATTCCATTCCATTCCCCTCCCTACCGTACCCTACTCTATTCTATTCTATTTCCTATTCTGTTCTGTTCTGTTCTATTCTATTTCCTATTCTATTTCCTATTCTATTTCCTATTCTATCTCCTATTCTATTCCATTCCATTCCATTCCCCTCCCTACCATTCTATTCTATTCTATTCTATTCTATTCTATTCTATTCTATTCTATTCTATTCTATTCTATTCTATTCTATTCACAGCCTAAATTTGGCCCCACTCAGAGTGGTGAGCATAGCTTTGAATGAAAACCATTTCCACTGTTTTGTTTTTCGTGACCCTTAGGAGATATCCTGCTCAGCGTGAATGGAATTGATCTGACAGGTGTCAGCCGCGGAGAGGCGGTAGCCCATCTGAAAAATGTCTCCTCATCGGTTGTGTTCAAAGCATTAGAACTGAAAGCCTGTGAGACCACGGAAGGAGAAAACGGGGACTTATTGCCCGATGCCAATTTTAACCCCTCCAGTCAGAGTGAGTGGTCTCCTTCCTGGGTGATGTGGCTTGAATTACCAAGGTGAGTTGACGCCAAGAAAGTTTTATGACTTACGTGAGGCTTACGTGACTCTTGCTCAGCTTAATGCATGGCACATATATTTTAATTAAATCCAGGCTCTTCTGCCTTCCCCATGCTGTATCTGTTGTAGCTATAGGCCTAGCCATTATACAGGTTACACATTATGCATTACAGGTAGTCCTCAGCGTATGACCACAATGGAGCCCAACATTTCTGTCGCTAAGCGAGACAGTTGTTAAGAGAATTCTCCCTCATTTTATGACTTCTTTTGCCACCACTGTCTATGGAGATTTTCAGTCATCCAGGTCATGGTTGTCCCAAAGGTGGGTTTTTTCCAAGAGGCAACTGGACTTTCTTGGTTTTTCTTTGAAGACATTTCACTTCTCATCCAAGAAGCTCTGACTGGATGGTGAGGAATGGAAGGATTTATATTCCTTGAAGACAAAGCTGGTCATTTGCATTCTTTTAAAGAGTCGTTGAGGCCTCACCTGGAGGTTCCTCTGAGTCCCCAGGGTCACTTGAGTAGCGCAAATGGGTGTGGAGCCTTCTTGGAACTGTTGAAAGGACTGTGTTGTAGACTGGACATAGACGATGTCGTATCCCTCCCCCTCTGTTGAGAAAGAGTTGTAACTTTGACATAGATGGCCTCTTTGACCCCTCTTTCAAAACAGCGGTCCTCTCTGTCCAAAATGTAGACATAGAATGCAAATGACCAGCTGTCTGCAGGGGGTATATTCCATTCCCCACCATCCAGTCAGAGCTGGAGAAGTGTGATGACCCAGGGTGGGATACAAAAGCAACGAAGTCACAAAAACAGGTGAAGTCCCTTTAATTCCTTCAATTTGGCTTCAAAGGTCCAATTATCATTGCCTGGAGAAAAAACTCCCCCACAAACAGTTGCGAAAAAGGAAGAACTTCCGTTCAAACTCAAAATACATATAAATTATAAATAGAAAAAACAACACAAACCACACTGAAGCAATTAAGGAGACAAGGCAGGATAAGGGCTTGAAGACGTCTACAGATATTGAAATACACACACTGGGAAGGACACCAGAACTCAGATAAGAACTGAAAGACTACAATTATTTTATGCTTTGCTTCCAGCACTGGCCCATGCGCTGTTTGTCCTTTTAAACAGTCCTCACAGCTGCAGCCCATGAAAGGGATCAAGGCCCTTTCCTCCCCCATAGACCAAGCCATTCACGTTGCTCCCTTATCCGCTCCTCCCTGTGTGCCCTAGGATGAAGAGGGGATGGGTCTTCCTCTGAAAGGCCATCTGGCCTGTCCCTTCCCCAGTTTCCTCCACACCCTCCAGAGCCACACTCCCACTCCCTGTCAGCTGTTCCTCCTCTCCCTCAGAGTCAGATTCTAACAGGGGCATGACAAGAAGCTTCTTGGATGAGAAGCAAAAAGTCTTCAAAGAAAAACCAGAAACTCCAGTTGCTTCTTGGAAGAAAAAAAAAACACCTTTGAGTCTTGCCACATTTGTTAAGTGAATCACTGCAGTTGTTAAGTTACTAACACGGTTGTTAAGCGAACCTGGCTTCCCCATTGGCTTTGCTTGCCAGAAAGTCAGAATGTCAGGTTTCCAAGTGATTGAAATCCATTTAAAAAGAAAAGAACAAAGTCCATGTTCCGAAACTATTTCTTTTATCTAGGAAAGCATCAAATTGGCAAAGTCTGTTGTAATTCTGGATCTGACACAACCCAGAATTACACCACAAAATATTGGAAATTAGAAACAACCCCCAAAAGTCACATTCCCCAATGGAAGTGAATCAATGTTGCCTGGTCTCATCAATCTCCACCTCCAGGTCTCAGCAGGGTCAGCTTTTGTTCCCACAGGAAAGGAGAACCACCTAGCCTAAACAACTCTCTGTATCTCCACTCCTCCCACCTTAGAAATGTGGCAAGCCTCAAACCCTTCTCCCCATAACCAGCAAAGAGAAAGAAAGAAAAGGAATGTATAATAAGGCTAAATAAAATGGCTACGCATATGTCAATTTCGCGCTTGCCACAATGTCGATAGAGGACCCTAACTTTATTGACATTTTCAATGTACGCTAATGGGCATACATTAAATTAAAATTTCATAACCAGTTGCTAAATGTCTGGATTTTGACCACATTTTCCACGATGTTGGTGTGGAAAACGGTCATAAATCACCTTTTTCAGTGCCTTTGTAACTTGAAACGGTCACTAAATGAACTGTTGTAAGTCAAGAACTCCCTGTACAGTCCTGCATGGATAACCAGCTTTAGGATTGGGCCACCCTGTGTCTTTGCACAACATCCATACAGCTTGCGGATTTCACAGGCACCATATGTTAGTACTAGGTTGTATTAAACTGTTTGTCTTTGCCCAGATGTTCAAAAACTCTGGACACAGCAGTGGTGAAATTGCCCAAACCGCTTTACCGTTCACTCTCAGCCAGCCTTAAAAATTGTTCTAATAGGCTAGAAGCAGCTGTGTTATATTTTTGTACGAAAAAAAGGAAAAGAAAAAAAAAAACACCAAATAAAACAAAATCACGAAGTACATAGCTTGTTACTCACTCACAAAATGCATTTCAATGTCTTCTTGGGATATAATTTATACTTCATTACAACATTTGTATCAACCTGATTTTTTTTTTAAACAAGGTACTGCCAGGATGACACACTATTAAATTTACCCTCAAGCTGAACTTCAGCAGCCCATAAAATAAGGCAAATCAATTACACAAGAGTCTCTTCACAGATTTGCCCCACAAATCTTTTGTTTGATTCAGTCTGGTTCATATCTATCTAAATGTATAAGATTATACTGGAAAGCAAGTGTTTGTGGTTTTTGTTTCAGTTACATGCGTGCAAGGGTTATTTTTAAGCCATTTTTGGGGGGGGAACATTGAATTTCCTCAGATATATTTCAAGTATTCCTCTAAAAGCATCAGAATTGGCAAATAGGCAGAGATTTTTTTTAAAGAAAAACTGTTCTTTATGAGAAGTTACAAGGGGTTGGTGTGTCCTACCTAGATGAATCTCCAATTCACCTCAGGGAACCTAATTTGTTTTAAAAGAGGGCAAGGAAGCTCATGGAGAATAAAGTTGTCAATGTCTTTACCTATAGCAGTATGATACCTGTAAATTGTTTCTCACATTGTACATATATATATATTAATCCCTGTTCCAGGGGATGAAATAGAAGGATTGAGTAGCACTTGTGTTGTTTTGGGGCTTGTACAAAGGGCAAAAATATCCCAACATAGATCAACTCTTAATAACAGAATAACAAAATTGGAACGTGGCTAACCTTTTTGGGCTCCTGTGCCAAAAATTACACGTGCATGCGCGCACATGCGCTCATGTGCTAGTACCCAAAAGGCAAAGTGCGCCCCCCAGCCCACTGCACCTGTGTGCGCAATCCTCCCCCCCCCATGCCACCCCCTTACCTGCACTGCACCTCACAGCTGATTTTTTCCGGTATTACAGGAAGTGATGAAACGGGCCTATTATTCATCCTGAAAAGCCTTGCAAAGGCTTTTTTCAAGACTCTGGGAGGCCGAAAAAGGCCTCAAACCAGCCAAAAAATCAGCTGTGAGGTGCACGCATGCGTAGTGAGGTAAGTTTGTCTGCAGCTCACGTTCCGGCACAAATGGCTCTGCGTGCCACGTGTGGCATGCATGCCATAGGTTCGCCATCACGGCCCTATACCATTTCAGACAAATAGTTGTCCAATCTCTTCTTTAAAACTTTGTTGGATCATCCACAACTTCTGGAGGCAAGTTGTTCCACTGATTAATTATTCTAATTGTCAGGAAATTTCTCCTAGGTCACTTCTCTCCTGGGTTAGTTTCCAACCATTGTCTATGGAGATTCTCAGACACGTAAATCATAATTGTCCAAAAGGTGCTTTTTCCCTGAACTTCTTCAGCTGAAGAAGCTTCCTGAATGAGAAGCAAAATGTCTTCAGAGAAACCAGAAAGTTTAGTTGCCTCTGGAAAAAGCACCTTTGGGATTTCATCCATTGAAGTTTTTAAAAAGAGATTAGATAACCATTTATTTGAAATGGTATAAGGTTTCCTGCTAAGCAGGGGGTTGGACTAGAAGACCTCCAAGGTCCCTTCCAACTCTGTTATTCTATTCTACTCTACTCTACTCTATTCTACTATTGTCCTGCCTTCAGATGCTTTGGAGAATAACTTTGACTCCCTCTTCTTTGTGGCAACCTCTAAGATATTGGAACACTGCTATGATGTCTTTCTTTTCATTAAACTAGATCTTGATCTGATTCAGCATAGGTCTATCTCTTCAAAATGAAATCTAGTAAGGTTTCCTTGTGTTTTGCAATAACGTTTTACTCCCCATTGCTTCATCAAAGCCATCCTATGATTCTGTGGCATATATTATGTAAAGTTCTGTTGGAGGAATTATCCTTCTGGATTCAGTTCCAAGTGGGGGAAAAGTCACTGGAAACATGGAGGCTGTTTGGAAAGATGGTTTAATGGTGGATAGGACCACATGGCTTGGAACTCCAAAGTGAAAAGGATGATCAGATGCTTCAAGGTGAAGGAAAAGAGAAAAGGAGGGGCCAAGATGCTGAGAGACCCTTATATACCCTCTATTGGGCCCCATCTTAGTGTTTCCTGTTCCTGTGCAAGAAATGTATCCCATTGGCTGTCAGACTCCCAGGGGTGGGGGGTCTTAACTAACTTTATAGGCTTTGTCTGCACCACATGGCTTCACCTGAGTGTTGGCTGATACAATCTTCCCAGCCCAGGTGGTGAGATGGGTAGAGGCCTTTATTATGTAGAATACTCTGGCCTAGGACTTAATGGCCCATTAGCAAAGATGAGGTGGGGGGAGTGAGTTTCTGCCCCTCTGGTGAGTTTCGGCTTCCGAGTTTCTACTCTTTTTAAGGGAAATATTCTGCCTTTTTAATATTTCCCAGGACATTTCAATTTTCTAGGAGAGGGGTGGGTGCTAACTTCCTACAGTTCAGTAGCTAACCAGTTGATAGAGAACATTTGAAAATATGGTTGTGAAGTTGTTGCAATATATATTGTGATTAAATGATGAAGATACATTGAAGTAGGCCTCCGGTGACATAATAATGCCCTAGACCAGGGGTCCCCAACCACCGGTCTGCGGACCGGCCGGTCGCGGAACAAATCCTACCGGGCCGCTGAGTTTGGCGCCGCCATCTTGTTTTGATGAAAAAGTGCTTCCGATGAGCTTTTCGGCAGAAAGCTCACCGGAAGCACTTTTTCATTAAAACAAGATGGCGGCGCCATGCTCCGGTGAGCTTTTCTGGGTAGAAAGCCATTTCTACCCGGAAAAGCTCACGAAGCGATGCCGCCATCTTGTTTTGATGAAAAATGCTTCCGGTGAGCTTTCTACCCGAAAAGCTCATCGGAAGCACTTTTTCATCAAAACAAGATGGCGCGCCCAAGCTGATGCCGGTACCGGGCCGCGGCATAAGAAAGGTTGGAGACCACTGCCCTAGACTGATATCAGGATTCCCTCGCATTTATAGATAAGAATTGTTAAGAGTTTCACAGTTCTACATATAGTCGGCTACGACTAATGGATTAAAATCCACAGGGATTCCTTTATCTTTTACCTAGTTCTACATTCCATGCTACTTTATGAAGCCCATCAAGTATCAGCCTGAACTATGGACAGAATTTACCTTATTCATTTTCCCTAATTAAACTACTGGTTTATAAGTGAGAGGTTTACACCAGCACTGAGAATTAAAATGGACTGGGTAGAACTGAGGAAACAAAGAAGACTAAATTTAAGGAGAAGTGAGTACTGTAAATAAAAGTGAATTCTTAAGAAGAGAGCTGGAGATGGGAAAAGAAAAAAAATGTGAAAACCAAAACAAAAAACAAAAAAACCCCAGTGAAGGGTCAAGAGAGAAAGAAAAAAAGAAATACTGATGAGATTTTAAGCAGAGTCAGATCTGGAGAATTATATGTATATGTCCAAGAAGTCAACAGAAGCTGGGGTCAACTCTGCCAAGACTTCAGAATTTGTAGATTCTGTAAATACTTATTCTGAGTTTTTGCAGCGTTAATTCAGTGCCAGAAAAATAAACACAGATGGCTGATGCTTCATTTAACATTGTTATAAACATAATAAGTAGATTTTACAAACCAGTTGTAGATTTCTCCAACATGGAGCAAACTCAGACAGAAACATGTTCCAAGTAACTTCAGTAGCACACAGAAACAGACATCAGTTTCACTTTAGCTCAGCAGGCAAGCAGAAGAGAAAAGCAGTTTCATTTTCAACAGATAAGACTCAGAGCTCACATAGTCGCAGAGCTTAATAATAGAGCCACGCCTAGGCTACTTTTAGTTTCAGTTTCCAGCCTAGGCTAATTCTAGTTTCAGTTTCCAAAACAGTCCTCATTGGCTGACTTAGTTGCTATGCCTATTCATTGGCTGACCTTGTTACCGTGTTCTATTCCAGTTCATGAATATACTCTGACAATACTTAAGAAGGGGGTCTTGGATAGAAGGACTGGAGAGAAAGAGGCAAACACAGAATGCAGACTCCCCCAAAGAAATATTAACATACCAGTGTAGAAGCTTATAATAGTGTGGAGTGCAAATGGATAACTCGTGGCCTTTTAATTATTAGCAAGCTTACCTTTAGTCAATGACTGAACACTTGTTGGATACTGTAGCTAGAGTTTCACAAGTTCCTCACCCCCAAATACAGATGAGTGTATGTGTTAGGGGACACCAGAGGTGGTATTCAGCAAGTTCTGACCAGTTCTGGAGAACCAGTAGCAGAAATTTTGAGTAGTTTGGAATGCCACCTCTGACTGGCCCCACCTCATCTAGTCTCTGCCTCCTGAGTCCCAGCTGATCAGCTGGGTCTTGTTTTGTTCTCCTGCACAGGAAAATGGAGCTGGAAAGCAGGTTAGTGGGGTGGGGAGAGAAGGGAGATTTTGCAGTATCCTTCCCCTGCCATGCCCATCAAGCCATGCCACACCTACCAAGCCACACCCACAGAACCGATAGTAAAAAAAAAAAAATTTAAATCCCACCACTGGGGGACACCCAAGCTTAGCCAGGATCAGATTAAATAGTTTAAATGCTGGCTTAAAATTGTAAACACAAAGGTCCTTAGCATACAGACAGGAAAATGTGGCAATGCTCAACATTATCTTCATTTTATAATAAAGAAATAACATGACCTTATTGCTTTCTGGACAGTTTTAACAGTGGCATGATGTTTAGCAAAAGCATGGCAAAATCGTTTTCATTATTCCTGTCTTAACTGGAGTATCACGGAGGGAATTGTTCAAAAGAGGGCAACTTATTATTTTGCACAGAATTTTGGAAAGGGGTGTGTGTTGGTGGGTGCTTTAATTCCCGTATCCTCAAAGAAAGATTTTGCTTTATTAACACCAGCCACAATTTTTACTGGGGCTCCTTCTTCCCATGCCAAACTATGCATGTACTGGTTTGTCCATCCTTCCCCTCTCTCTATGCCCTCTTTTACTGAAGGAAAATTACCCACCAAGTCAGCAGGTTTGGAAACAGGAAATTCATTGTAATCATATCTCCAGCTGCAGCACCGCTCAGAGAAAGGAACCACAGAGTATATGAAAACCAAGGGGAATTAGTATGCTGTGCTAGTGTGTTGGTCTTCCAAAATTCAGATTAAAGAGGAAAGAGGCAAAAGCTGATTATAATTGACAGGAACAGAGGTGTATTTCTTATTAGTCCTTGGTTATTTGACTAGGCACTCAGAATTCAGTATTTGGATTTACTTGCTTGACAAAACAGATTGTCACATTCTTCAATCTTGCCCTGCGAGTTGTGCTGACGGCCTTATTTTTTCTGTTCTTGCTTTTCTGAGTTTTGCACGCCACATCTGGAAGCCCTTTAAGCAGGTCTTTTCGCCAGAATATGCATCACATTAATACACATTAACTCATTTCCCCTTTGTCTAAGAATGTAACCTCTTAGGAGCAGAGTTCCCATTCTGGTCTAGGAAGGGCAACTGACCATCCAGCCAAAGCTGAAGAGAGGTTAAATAGGCCTTAAGGATATTTTCTTTTTTTCTTCTTCTTTTGTTATTGAAACTGTCTTGGGAGAAATAAGGATCTTATTAACTGCGTATTTCAGGCTGGAAATCTTTTGTGAATTATTTAACATGGGTTAATTGTCATTCCAAAAGCTCCTTCAAACACAAGGGCACTTTGCAAATCAATACAAAAAAAAAAAAGAAAGAAAGATTTGCAATACAGGTAGTTCTCCACTTACAATAGTTCGTTTAATGACTGTTCAAAGTTACAGCAGCACTGAAAAAAGTGATTTATGACCATTTCCCCCACAGTTACAACCATAGCAGCATCCCCATGGTCACATGATCAAAATCCAGCCACTTAGCAAGTTACTCATATTTATAATGGTTGCGGTGTCCCAGGATCATATAATCCCCTTTTGCAACCTTCAGATTCTTTCCTCTGCTTAACCTATTTCTACCGCCCAGGACTCAGTGAAGCAAAATACTATCTCCGGCATGGACAAGAATGTTCTGTGGCAGCATTTATTTTATCCGTGCTAGAGGGAGAACATGGAGTGCTTCACTTATGCAACACCCCACAAAAACATCCAAACAATGACTCACTAAAGACCAAACGAGACATTCCATCTCAACTGAATGGTTTAGCCTTCCGCTTTGAAGCCTTGGAGGCCTAGAAGCATTGCCCAAGCAAGTTCCAGTCATTAAAAGAGCTAGACGTTTTGCCATCTCCAAAACACATGGACAGGAGCTTTGGGTGCGTCACTGCTCTGATTCATTCCAACTTGCCTGGGATGTCTTAAGTTTTCAGAGAGACAGGGCCGTGGTGTTTTGTGCACTTTTCATTACTCTGGGGTCAAAATGGAAGTGAGTCACAATCCTATCGATTTTTCTCTTCACTTAATTTCTAGAGAATATAGCAGTTACATACATATCTCCCTCTCTCTTCCTCCCTCCCTCCCTCTCTCTCTCTCTCTCTCTCTCACACACACACACACACACACACACACGCACTTCCTTTTTTGTGACATGGGAGAGAGGGCTGCAGGCAACATTTGTCTGCTTTGTTACCTTTTCAAAATTGGTTAAAAAATCAGAGGACATTTAGAAATGAAGGGTGGGTGCACTTAATGGCTTTGTGTTGTTTACATTTTACTGTCGAGTTTTATTTTATTTTTTTCTGTCTTCCTGTTGTAAGCAAGGAGTCTGGAATAGTCTGGTGACATACTAGTCTAATAAATGCAGTTGTTTCTTCTCCTCACTCTTTAAGATGAAGCCCCCATACCAGTGGTGGGATTCAACCGGTTCATACCACTTCGGTGAAAACGGTTGTTAAATTTCTGGCTGGCCCCTCCCCGCCCCACACTGCCCCTTCCAGGAGTCCCAACGTGCCCCGTTTTGGCTCCCAGGTAAGAGCAGGGATGCCTACTTGGCCCAAAACGGGGCATGGGAAGTGCGACGTGGCTCCCCATGGCCTGTTTTTGCTCTCCGGGGGCTGCAGGGAGCCCAACTAGGCCCAAAACAGTGCACAGGCCCGTTTTTGCTTCCAGAGAGCTTCAGGGAAGCCTACTAGGCCCAAAATGGGGCATGGGGGGTGATGCAGCCCCCCATGGCCCGTTTTTGCTCCCGGAGGGTGCAGGAGGCCGAGTGCTGCCTGTTACACCCCTGGCCACGCCCACTATGGCCACACCCACCCAGCCGGTCATCAGGACAGAGAACTGGTGGTTAAATTATTTGAATCCCACCACTGCCCCATACTCAAAAGTCCCAACACTCCAAAGACCCATTTAGTATCTTGTAAAATGGTTAGGATTGTCTCTCTCTCCAATTTTTAATAAATTGTAACGATTGTTTAGAAAATACAATAAAATGCTGGAAGTCAGGACATCTCTCGTGATTAGACACAACCTTGTGACCTCCTACTACCAATAATAGCTATCAATAATAGTGAAATCCTGACAACATTGGATCACGACTCTGGTAAATCTGGTGCATATACGACTGTATGAAAAGTGGAATTCAGAATGCTGAAAACCCCACACAGATGGTAAACGAATAAAATGAGAGCCATGCAAAACAAGAGCCAACAGGCACCTGCTTTTCACATTAGAAGCCAGCTAGCTATTATACAAACATTATACACTTATATTCTGCCAGCAGGTGCATATTTGTTCTTCTCAAGGGCCTAATCTACAGTACTACAAAAATCCTGCAGAAGAACAGAGCAAAAATCTGTTGCCTTAAAAAAAAAAAAAACAGTGTTTTCATTTTTAAATTATTCCAATTTAAAGACAAAGCTCTGAGTCTTGTTGCTTTAAAAAGATAAAAATAGAAATTGCAACAGGGACGGTTGATCAGTTAGGTCAGGGGTGGGCAAACTACGGCCCGCGGGCCACATCCGGCCCGTTGGTCTTTTTAATCCGGCCCGCCGAAGATTGGTACAGAATTATGGTTTGATGTGAATGATTGAATGATTGCATTCATTTGATTTTGACTTGTAATGACAGGCATTTTGACACCAGGTGGCAGCCCGTCTGTCAAATTTTAAAAGTCAATGAGGCCCCCCCTCCCGAGCCAAAAAGTTTGCCCACCCCTGAGCTAGGTTGATAATGCAACACTGCAAGCTTTTGCGTACACAGAATCCTGAGTTACAGGTAATCTTTGGTTTGTATTTGGTTGCTTAGTGACCCTTTGAAATTACAAACATTTCCCCCCCTGCCCCAAAGGTATTTATGACCTGGATACAAAGCTCTGAGAGCTGGATCCCCTTGCGCTGAGGTGATTACATTTTGAACATTCAGCAAATGGCCCATATTTACGGCTGTTTGCAGCATCCTACAGTCATGTGACTGCAACTTTATTTTTTTTTTAATTTTTGCTGGAAACTGGTGTTTACTTCCAGTTTCTGGCAAAAAGAGCCTATTGCAGGGATTGGGTTCACTTAATGACTGCCACAAAAAAATGGGCAGGGGTGGGGTTCAATTTTTTTAACAACTGGTTCTGTGGGTGTGGCTAGATGGGCATGGCCATGTGACTGGGTGGGCATGGCTTCTTCTTTTTTTTTTGAAGCACCCTCCCCTCCATTATTTTGGCATCCTGGGCCTCAGGGAAGCCTCCTAGTGGGGCCTTTTTCTCCCGGGAAGCTTTCCTGGGGCTCCATTTGTGGGCCTCCCAGTCCTCAAGGAAGCCTCCTGGGTGAAGCAATAAGACAGTGAGGGGGGGGGTCCCACACAGCTGATCATCAGAAGAGCTGATCGTCGGGAGGGGGAAAGGAGTGACTGGGTGGGGGAGAACGCAGTTAGCGATGTCGCACATGCACGATAAGGACTGACTGGGTGGGGAAGGGAGGGGTGAGCAGAGAGGGGTGGGGCCAGCAAGGCGCACAATTTGCCAGTTCTCCAAACTGCACAGAATCATAACAACCGGTTTCTGTAGAACCGGTGCGAACCGGTAGAATCCCACCCCCTGGAAATGGGTCAGTCACTTGGATGCTACATCTTACAACCATCATAATGTACAACAGAAATTCCAGGATTCGTTAACTGTCATTAAATCGAGGATTAGCCGTGAGGCTATAAACAGCTCTACTAAACGTATCGTAATCTGAACGGCATCCAGGTGGATAATTTGAAGCCTGCTATGGCTAAGGAGCAAAATAAGAAGAATGTAAGTAATGAACATTTATAACTTTAAGGTAGAAATATGACTTAAATGGAATGCTTTCTTGTAGGTCTTTGTACAGCTGCAAAGAAATTGTGTTGCGAAGAAATACAGCAGGAAGCCTTGGCTTCAGTATAGTGGGAGGCTATGAAGAAAACAGTGGAAACAAGCCGTTCTTTATCAAATCCATTGTGGAAGGGACTCCAGCATATAATGATGGAAGAATCCGGTAATAAAAACATACTTCTTAAAGGCAAATTGTCTTATAACTGAGGTTGTCTTTGATCGAATGAGACCCATGAAGCATCTTGCTCCATACTGTCTATGTTGAAAATCCTTTTTTCCAGGATTGTTAACAAAATGTTCCCCATTTTTACTTGTGGACTATAAGGACTGGATCTAGGCCCTATTGTTTTCCAAGGATCCTTCCCTTCATATCTGAACCATTTCTAAGAAGGGACTAGTGATGGCTAACCTTTCCATCCTTGTGTGTCAAAAGTGCGGGTGCACACGCGCGTGCCAACACCCATAAGGCAATGCATATGGGGAGCCCCACACCCCTGCGCATGCGTGTACAACCCCCCACGTGCACCGTGCATTTCTGTGCATGTGCGTGACCAGGGGTGGAATTCTACCGGTTCTCACCTATTCGCTAGAACCGGTTGTAAACATTCTAAGCAGTTCTGAGAACTGGTTGTTAGAAGAAATTACTGGCCTAATCCTGTAAGGAAGGCAGGAAGGAAACATTCTGGTGTTGCTTACAGAAGCTGCCTCTCCATTGACCCTTATTACATTATTGGCAGGACTAGACTTCCTGTCTCAGGAACATCTCTGGAGTTTTTTCCTCTCCTTTGCTGGTACTTTAAATGGAGTGACCATTTAAAGTTACAATGTCACTGAAAAAAGTGACTTATGACCGTTTTCCACACTTATGACTGTTGCAGCATCCTCAGTCATGAGAGGCCAGGTGAGGAGATGCGTGCCTCGATGTGAATGATGTTAGGTTGGCCACGCCCAGCCAATAACATGACCACCAAGCCATGTCCACCCAGTCACATGACCACCAAGCCACGCCCACTACCTAAGCCATGCCCACAGAACCAGTTGTTAAAAAATTTGAATCCCACCCCTGCGCGTGACCCCCTCTGCACGCCCTGCGCTTTCTGCGCATGCACGTAAGTCTCTCACGGCCCGCGCACCCCACACATGCACAGCAGCTACCTGACAATCAGCTGGTGGGTGGGTGGCGGGCATGCATGCGCAGTGGATCTGTTCCGGGGCAACAGCTCACGTGCCAGTGAAGATGGCTCTGTATGTCACTTCCGGCATGCGTGCCATAGGTTCGCCATCATGGGACTAGTCTATGAACTTGTTTGATTCGTTGCAAAATTTGTGATCTGATGTAAAGCTACCTATGCCAACTGCTTTCTTCTTTGATTATAAAAGTAATTGTTCTCACACAATCTAAAATGAATCTGAATAAGGATCCTATTTTCTTCTTAATACCACTTATCTTTGCAAATGTTTAGTGTTCTGTTCCAAACAAGGAATGGATGGAAACTGTATCTCCTACTCTAAAGAGAATCACTGCTGTTTCTTTTATCTAGGCTACAGATATAGGCACAAGAAAATTGAACATTGATTTTAGTATAAAAGGAGTTAATATTTTATACAGAGCAATTGCATTTTTTAAATAACAATTTACTATAATTCATCCTGTTTACCTGAACCTTTGTTTCCTGGGAAACATAATTGTGCTAAACCAGGCAACTGATACAATTGGCAATGAGGCACAGAGTGAGAATACAGCCACCTGGGAGCAAAGTCCTTGATTTACAAGTTCCTTTAGTGACTGTTCAAAGTTATAATGGCATTGAAAAAAGTGACTTACGACATTTTTTTCAGTTACAACCATTGCAGCCTCCCCATGCTCACATGATCAAAACTCAGCCACTTGGCAACTGACTCATATTTATGATGGTTGCAGTGAACTGGGATTATGTGATCACCTTCTGCAAACTTTTGACAACCAAAGTGTCATGCCCTTGGTAGAGTTGGATTCTGAGGGAGAGGAGAAACAGCAGACAGGGAGTGGAGGTGTAGCTCCAGCGGTTGTGGAGGAGGCTGGGGAAGGGCAGAGGCCATCCTAGGACATGCAGGGAGGAACGGAGAAGGAAACAACTTGGCTTACGAGAGAGGAAGCGGCCATGATCCCCCTCATTGGTTGCAGCTGGGGAGAATAGTATATAAGAGAGATGGTTAAAACACAGCGTTGCCAGAAGCAAAGCGTGTTTTATTTTGGGCTGAAGGTATCTTGATTGGCGTCCTTCCAACAGACTGTGCCTTGTTATCTCCTTGAAGTTGGTAATTACTTCTCTTGTCCCATTGTGCAAATTTCTTCATTGTAGTTTGTTTTTTTTATTTCACCTCTATCTGCTCATTAATTTCGGACTGTATTGCTTTCTTTGGAAGACTATTTTTGAGTAAGTTTTATCTCCAACTGAGAATTATTGAACAGTGGGGCCAAGTTGGAGGCATTAAAGGACATTTATTTACATTTTGGATTTTGTTACGTTTATGTTACACTCCGAGTCATCACAAAAAGTCAAGACTCACTTTACAACTGTATTACTAATTTAACAGCTCCAATGATTCACTTAACGACTGTGTCAAAAAAGGTCATCCATAAGCCAAGTTAAGCTATGAGAACTGTGATATGGTCTGAAGTGCGTTATGCAATTTTGATACAAACTTTACCTAGCTGTCGGACAGGTTGTTCTATAATTGTTGTGAACTGCCAAGAATCTGAAGGTGTAGCAGTTTATAAATGAAATAAATGTGTGACCTAATTTTGCACCTAGTTCAGGCATATCTTCACAATTGACCTCACTTGGGTGAAGTAGGCCAAGCAATCTTAATATCCTCAAAGAGCAAAATATCATATGGCCACAAGTGCTTCCAATTATATGAAATGAAAGTGACTGACCACACTCCCCAAGGAATAAGATTATGCATCAAAATAGGGTCAATTTTATACCATGCAATAAAAGAACATCTGAAGTGATTCTTAAGTTGGGTTTTGTGACGCAAATCTGAGGTGATCTGGTTTGATTAAATACTCTAAGGAAAGCTCCTTAATAAACATGAGAACTTTGGCAATTCCAAACACCACAGATTTGCAAAATAATCACCCCAAAGGTGCTTTTTGCAAGAGTCAACTAGACTTTCCATTTTTTCTTTGAAGACATATTTTGCTGGTTAGATAGGAAAATGAAATATATTAATATAAATATAATACAACAGTAAATATAATACAATAGTAATGATTATATGAAGAAATTATAATATGAACTTGAACTTGTAAAAATTGAAGTGGGCTTGAAAGAATAATGTGAATTTAATGGTAATATGACATGGAAAGTTGAATATGAATATAAATTTACATTTACGAGGGAAAGACTATTGATAATGTGCACAAGAAATATGTACCAACTGACACACTGTACAATTGAAAGGTTTTGTTGTTTTGTGTTTGTATTGGTTTGTTAAAAAAAAAAAAAATGAAAAACAAAAAAGAATACGTTTTGCTTCTCATCCAAAGCTCTCAAAGAAAAACCAGAAAGCCCAATTTTCTCTTGCAAAAATCAACCATCACTGAGAAGCTCCATAGACATTTGCAAAATAAAGAAAAACTGTCTTGGAATTGCAGATGAGCCTAACTTAAGTTTTATTTGTTCCTCCCATTCCAGGTGCGGTGACATCCTCCTTGCAGTGAACGGCAGGAATATCTCAGGAATGGTGCATGCCTCTTTGGCAAGGATGCTAAAAGAACTGAAGGGGAAACTTACTCTCACTATTGTATCCTGGCCCGGTACCTTTTTATAAAGATGTGTTTCAACTGGAAACAAACGGATTCCTATGTACTTTTTTTTTTGGTAGCAAAGTGTAAATGTGCATTATATAAGTAGAAGAGTCTTAAAATGCTCCATAGTACATGTTTTGGGGGAAAAAACTCATGTTCTCTTAAAAACTATGGAAAGCTACTGGTGTAAATCAAAGCACACAACGTAGATAGGTATATATCTATGTTTCACCTGCTCTTTAGATAAAGAAGGAAACAACTTTACCTAATTTGAAAGTGATTTCAGAAACATCGAAATAATAAAATGCTTTTCTAATGATTATCCTGACAGCATCTATGAAAGATGTGAGAAGGCTGGCTGATGAATCTATTAATTTTCCTTTTTGTGCTCAGAAAAAGCAGTCTTTTTTTAAGACAATTTTTTTTCCTAATATATTATAATTGTGTTTTATTTCTACTATTTAATTAATTGTAATTTGTAAAGCCAGATTAATTTAATTAAAAAAAGGACAAAAATACTCAATTTTGCATGAAACTTTCTGATTCATGAAATCAAACCATTTCATTCTGTTTTACTTAGTTTTTATCCTTCCATTCTGGGTTGGGCTCTTCTAAACCAGCATCCTAATGGCGCAGTGTAAGGAGCAGTGTAAGTAAAGAATAAAACCAGAAACTGCTTTATAGAAATCTACAAAAAGGCCCATATGTTCAAATACAGGAGATATTACACCTGGGTACTATTGACACATTATGGATTTCTAGCCAAGATATGCTAACTTTTTTATTTAAAAATATACAGATTTACTTATCTAAAGCAGGGGTCCCCAACCACCGGTCCTCGGACCGGTCCCGGTCCGCGGAACAACTCCTACCGGGCCGCTGGCTTGCTGGGCACCGCCATCTTTTTTTCATGAAAAAGTGCTTCCGGTGAGCTTTTCCGGGTAGAAAGCTCACCGGAAGCACGTTTTCATCAAAAAAAGATGGCGGCGCCAGCGCTTCCGGGGAGCTTTTCCGGGTAGAAAGCTCACCGGAAGCACTTTTTCATCAAAAAAAGATGGCGGCGCCCAGCTGATGCTGGTACCGGGCCGCGGCGTCAAAAAGGTTGGGGATCACTGCTCTAAAGGACTAAACGAAACACTGGTTCATCCTTCAGAAAACAATCTATTGAGTGCCCGGAAGAACAGCCATGTGTGAAATATTTATTTGAACGTGAGAAGCCTCTGTATTAATTCTGCATTTTCCATTTCGATGAATCTTGGATTAAATGCAAGGAATTTCAGTAACCAAACACAACTTTTTGGTGACGTCTTCACTGTTCCAATGGCATAAAGAAGACAAAACAGTCTTGCTTTTAACATGAAAAAATTCACTCTTTTATTTTCAAAAACCCAAATTAAACGTATGCTTTTCTACTAACAGAACAAGATTAAGAGCAACATCTTAAGACCCAGAAAAATAATTAGATTTAGAGCAATCTATTTCTGGCATTAATATAAGCAAGTAGGCAACAATATCACATGCCTATTCTGCAGGGGCAGCTTCAGTGTTTTCTTGTTCAGAGACTGGTTCACCGCCACCCATTTCTTTCCCTTCTTTGCTCTTTTTTGACTTTTTATGTTTATGCCTCCTGTGGCTCTCTCCTTCTTCACTATCATGGCGACGCCGGCTGTTGCTAGGGAGAGAAAAGAGGGGAGAGGAGAAAAGGACAAAAAGATTTAATGGAGCCTCTGACTGAGTGCCACCAGCCTGCTTCTCAAGCTCTTCTTCGTGTTATAAAACCAATTATTTGGCCTATGCAATGTTGTCATCGAATGAGCCTCCCTCATCATTAAATCAAAACCAGAAAAAGGGGCTGAAGAAAAACTCTGATATTAAGCTTCTCTTGAGATTTTCATCTGCCGTTGTTTATTTTGACTATACTTGTATCAATGACTATCCTTAAAATTAAAATACATGTCCCCCAATGAAGAGGCCAGAATTTTTCTGCAAAGAAGTTGCAGCTTTCACAGGATTTCCATTCATAAAGATAGTAGGCCTAAAATCATGTCATCCAGTCATACTCCTGAGAAATTCTTAGGATTTTTATTTTTCATTTTTGGCTATAAACTACAGGTCTGTGATGGCAAACCTATGCACAGGTGGCACGCAGAGCCATTTGTGCCAGCACACGAGCTGCAGGCAAACTTACCTCACTGGGCATGCATGCGCCTCACAGCTGATTTTTGGCCGGTTTGAGGCCTTTTTCAGCCTCCTAAAGGCTTGAGGAAGGCTACTGCAGGCCAAAAACTAGGCCTGTTTCGCCATTTCCTGTTTTTCAGAAAATACCGGAAGTGACAAAACGGGCCTAGTTTTTGGCCTGCAGTAGCCTTCCTCAAGCCTTTGGGAGGCCTAAAAAGGCCTCAAACCGGCCAAAAATCAGCTGTGAGGTGCAGTGCAGGTAAGGGGGCGGCAGGGGATGGGTGGGATTGCGCACGCATGCGTAGAGGGCATGGGGGGCGTGCATTGCCTTCTGGGTGCTGGCACGCAAGTGCAAGCGCGCGCACAATTTTTGGCACAGGGGTCCAAAAAGGTTAGCCACCACTGCTATAGTCCTCAATTCACAACAGTCTATTTAGCGACCATTCGAAGTTGCAACGACAGTGAAAATAGTGACTTATGATCATTTTTCAGACTTATGACCGTTGCAGCATCCTGATAGTTATGTGATCAAAATTTGGATGTTTGGCAATTGACTCATACTTATGACGGTTGCAGTGTCCCATGGTCATGGGATCCCCTTTTGCGACGTGCAAGCAAAGTCAATGGGAAAGGGCAGATTCACTTAACAACCGGGTTGCTAACTTTAACAGTGATTCACTTAACAAACTTGGCAAGAAAGGTTGTAAAACTCTCATAACAAATGTTGCAGTTAGCAACATACATTTTGGGGTCGGTTGTGGTCGTAACTGGAGGATTCCCTAGACTCACTTTCACATACACAACAGGGCCACAAAACATGTTGATTAATCCAGTGAGGATTTTCAACAAATGTCTCGCTTAGCAACAGAAACGCTGGGGCTCAATTGTGGTGATAGGTCGAGAACTACCTGTATTAGCAAAGGGGGGCAAGCAAGTGGAAATGTTTCACTTGGCAAATAAGCAAAGGACACGAAGAAGACAGCTGCTCTATTGGTCAGTCTCTCCTCAGAGACAAGGTAAAGGGATTGGGGCCTGATTTTGAAATGAACCACAAATGGACGCTTCTGCAAAGAGCAGCCAAACACTCCCTCTCCCCCAAGGACAGTGGGTCCCACCACTGCCCAGGGATCAGATAACAGATAATCAGAGTTGGAAGGGACCTTATAGGTCATCTAGTCCACCCACCCAAGTGGGAGACTCTACACCATTTCTGACAGATGGCAGTCCAATCTCTTCTTGAAAGTCTCAAGTGATTGATTGTTCTGTCAGAAAATTTCTCCTTATTTCCAGGTTAAATCTCTCCTTGTTCAGTTTCCATCCATTTTTCCTTGTCTGGTCTTCAGGTGCTTTAGAAAATAGCTTGACCCCCTTCCTCCTCTCTGTGGCAGCCCCTCAAATATTGGAAGACTGCTATCCTGTCTCCCCTGGTCCTTCTCTTTACTAGACTAGCCATGCTCAGTTCCTGCAACCATTATTCCTATGTTTTAGTCTCCAGTCCCCTCCTAATCATCCTGGTTGCTCTTCTCTCTACTTTTTCTAGAGTCTTCAACATCTTTTTTTATAATGTGACCAAAACTGGATGCAGTACTCTAGGTGTGGTCTTACTAAGGCTTTATAGAGTGGTATTAGTACCTCCCTTGATCTTGATTGTATCCCTCTGTTAATGCAATTTAGGATTGCATTAGCTTTTTCAGCTGCTGCTGCACACTGCTGGCTCCTATTTAGCTGGTTGTCCACTAAGACTCCAAGATCCCTCTCACAGTTACTGCTATTGAGCCTGCTTTCACCCAGTCTATATGTGAACTTTTGGTTTTTCCTGCCCAACTTTACTTTTCTCTACATTGAATTTCATTTTGTTAGATACAACCCAATGTTCTCGTCTGTCAAGATCCATCTGCATCTTGAGCCTATCTTCTTGGGTGTTAGCTATTCCTGCCAGCTTAGTATCATCTGCAAATTGGGTAAGTTCCCCTTCTATTCCCTCATCTAAGATCTTGCCTGCTCTAAGCAGCCCACCGAGACAAATGAACGGAACCTTTCATTACGAAGTTCCCATGTTCAAACTAAAAAAAGGATTCTGAGTTTATCACCTACGGCAGTGATGGCTAACCTTTTTGGCACTAAGTGCCCAAAGCATGCACGCAAATGCAATACGTGTGGTTCCCCCTGAACGTATGCACCCTGCTCCCCGCGCAGCTGTGGCAGAGACCCAACGATCAGTTGGCCGGTGGGAGGCACGTATGCACATGTGTGGCGGAGCTGAGCTGGGGCAACGGCTCACATGCCCAGAGAGAAGGCTCTGCGTGCTACCTCTGGCACGTGTGCCATAGGTTCGCCACCACGGACCTACGTTCAGATCTCTTTGATTGGGGGGAAAAAACACAATTTACTAACTTTGGGCTTCATTTTCACTAGGAAATAAAAAGGAGGAGAGGGAGGGAGGTATTGCCGGATAGCCAACATTTTTATTTTAAGCACCACCCATAAAACCACCATTTGAGAGCTTAGCAAGGAACTGACCTCCGTGACGATTTGTGTCTCGTCTCTTCTTTCTCGCGGTGTCTCCTTTCTCGGTGCCGCTCTTCTTTCTCTCGACTTGTCCTATGTCGTTCGTAGCCTCTCTCTGCATATTCTCTGTACCTGTATCTCTGCTCCTCATCACTAAGAAGAAAAAAACATTCCTCCAGTGCACGTCAAACTAAAGGGAGCAACCCTTGGCTTCTCCCATACACACCTAAAGCACAGAGAGATTATTGGTTGGGAAACTTTTGCCCGCTTTCTATGTTCCACGAAGAATAATTCTGAAAGGCTGATTCGGGCAGGAACGTGTAATGTAAGGGAACAAACATGAGGTATCAGCTGGCACTACCTTTTATTGAAATTCACAAAACGTTTGGATGTTTTGGCCTTCAGAAGGCAGAATAAAAGTGTTCTGACCAAGCTCCCAAGCGTGACAAACCCTCTGTAGTTAAATAAATGTTCCCTTTATTAGGAGCACCAGCAACCTCAGCAAAGTCTCCCTCTCCTCTCTCTCACAGCAGGCTAGCAAGTCTGTCTGGCAGGGCCACATCTATTCATCTCTGCCCCCTGACTTTTATCCCCAGAGCCAGGGTGGGGCGTCGCTAGCAGCGGTGGCTCTTCGGTCCCAAGGATCAGCCCATAGATTTCCATTGCTCTCCTCTCCTCTGCTTTCTGCGCCTCAGGCACTGGACTCAGCAGTTCCTCCTTTTCCTTATCAGCCACTCCAGACCTGGGGGCTGTCAACTCTCCATCTGATGGATGGCCCAGGCTCCGCCTGCCTCTCTGCCAGCTCCATTTCCTCTTCCCCCTCAGAGCTCTCAGATTGCCTTGATGCTGACTGACTCTCAAGCCGCCGCCTCATCTGATTTGGCTGCTGGAGGGGCTGTCTGCCGACAGGCCGCAACACAAAGAAAAGCTTCTTGGATCTTTCAAGACATGGCACTCTCCCAAAGTTAAAGCTAAGGCAGACACCACAAAGTGGGCTTTGGGCTTGTCCGGGTTCAAAAGTTAAGGAGAAACAGGTGGACTGGTAGATAGACAAGAGAAAATCCCAAGTTGCAGATTATTCCGGATAGCTGGGGGAAAAGTAGACCACAATACAGCTGTGAGACCTGCCTCAAATTTAAGCCTCTAAATAGAAACGATCCTTGGCTCCATTTGTTGAGAAAGGTATTTTTCCCCAGCCAGGTAACCTTGAAGCAGCATCTCAAGGAGATACAGCAGTTACTTTCATTTCCCCCCCAAGCATTCCCCCTCCCATTCACTTTCCCCATTTCTGCATGGTAGTGAAGCACAGAAGCATAAGGTGGCAGTTGACATCAGCAATGGCACACCACTTTAGTAGTCCTACCAAAAAAATCACACCATGAGTCCACAAAGTCTCCCCAGGTGAACCTGACCTTTTACCAGAGCATAATGCCAATACCTGCTTACAGGGCATGTCACTCGTGGAAGGACAACATATTGTTCTGTTTAATCTTAGACACAATTTCACAAGGTACTGAAAAAGTGTTAAAAGGCTCATTACTTGTTCCAGGATATTATATGTGAATGATCTATGACTCCCAAGCTTCCCACTTTCTCTTATTATTCCACAAATGATGGTTTTATTAGGCTAAGGGCTCTCTGGCTTTTCACACTGTCATGTGACAGTAGTTTTGCTATCGATGTCAGATAATTTAGTCACATTAAAAAGAAAGAAAGAAGAAAAATGTTCTCTTCCCTCCTTTTTGGTTAAGTCTGCAAGCAGCACATCATCTTCCCTAGGCCTGGAAGTCATTAAGATTCATTTCAGCACCCCTGAATGAGCAGATCGTTTTTGTGCTTTCAATCAAGGTGCCTAAGGAACAGATGTTAAATTGATCTTAATGCCTAAGACACTGACCCTGTAATTTATAACACAAAACATACAAAATAGAGAACATTAGTACTAAGCCTCTATAAGAACAAACATGGACATATATTTTAAACTCAACGCTGAATGCATGTAGCCTTTTGAAGCTGAAAAAGAAGAGAATTATTTAAAATAGCACAAATCTCTTTATAAATGAGAAAAAAAATAGATCTTGGTATATGAGCAGTTGGAAGAGGTAATTCCATCCATTCTGTGAGCTAATAAAATTCACCATCTTAGTTTTGGGTCTTGTATGTAATGTTTATTTTTACACTTCTGGTTTGAATTTGAGTTAGCTGGCTAGGTTTTCAGAGAGAAAAGAAAAACAAAGGCCAGTCCTTGTCCCCTAAGAATATACAGCTGCATGTGACGTTTGAAATAAGAGTGTTTTTTTTTTTTTTTAAGCAGGCCCTGAACTCTCCTTGCAAAGCCTTGGATTTGGTCCCGATACCCACCTATTGAACACGCTTGCAGTTGGACTGTGCTCCCGCTCCCGGTCCCTTTCTCGGGTCCGCTCCCGCTCTCGGTCACGATCCCGATCCCGTTCTCGGTCTCGGTCTCTTTCACGCTCTCTGTCTTTATCCCTTCGGGAATAATAATCCCACTGTTTGGTTGTGTCCATGAGGCTAGTCCATGATGGGGCAGAACCTGCAAGGTGCGGAAAGGTGACTAAAGAAAAAAATCCCAGGATTAGAAAACCAACAAAAAGTTTGCAGCATTTGAAAAGCGCAAAAATGAATCGCACTGGGATTACTCCCCATTTATAAAAGGGAAGCCTAAGGATGTGAGGTTCACTGTAAAAACCCACCTTGAATGACTGGATTGAATAAAGCTTACAAACTAATTGCTTCCCCTTTCCCAGTGGTGAATTCTACATCCAGTAGCAATTTAAAAAGTAATGTCAATTGGAGTATCTCTTATGGCATTATATTTAAATGCCACATTTGTGTTCTTTTGTATTTGCAGCTGCACTTATTTACTTTCTTTTACATTGTTTTTCTAAACTTTAAAAGGATAAAAGAGAGAGACCCGGATATCTGCAAGAGGTTCCAAGTTTGGCAGATGCGTTTAAAGTGCTCCGAACTAAAAACAAAACATTTTATATTCTGGAGTTTCAACCTAAGGCCAGGACAAAAAGGGGAGCTTAATTCATGTTGTTTTGAATAGCCTGATATCTGTAAATTAGTATTTCTGGTTAGGCAGAATCCCATTGATTTGTAAATTGCCAGCATTACTAGAGCTGAGGGGGCGAGGAAGATTCAAATTGGGAACACATTTAAAGAGACAAACATTTTGAAAATATTGTTGCCTGCCTGGGAAAGCAAATTTACTGTTAATTTTTTTTAAAAGATTGGCATGGAGTAATTGTCATTCCCAGACTGTCATGTAATAGCCCTGTCACTGGGCTCTCTAAGTGAGCCACCCACCCCAACCACTAAATATAACAGCAAAAGGGTGCATTTCAAGCAAATCTGAAGCCAAGGATTCAAGGGATGTTAATTTTATAGTTGCTTGTGGCCTGTGTTGAAGTTAATCTATCTTTCGTAACTGAACGCAGCTTTGAGGCAGACACCAAAAAGGATGTTCATTGGTTTCTTCCATTATTTGCTAGGGGAACTTTGAAAACACTTCCTTTTTTTTAATTAAAATATTCCTTGACAATTTTTTATGAAGTAATAGTGATGGGCACCACTCAAATGATCATCCCACCTTGTTATGTCGTTTTAAGACAAAAACAAAAAACCCCAGATACTTATTTTGATTACTCCTTGTGCCCTATAGAAGAAACTTGATTTGATTGTTCGTTTCTTTTGGTTTCTCCTGCCAGAACAGACTTTGTTCAAAATATTCCAAGTTCTTTTGCTCTCAACTTGGAATAAAATAGTTTTTTTTTTTCATTCAGTACTTACCCAAACCAATTTACCAGGCACTGAGCGCTGAAAATCAAACCAACACACTAATAAAGAGAGGTTCTAGTCCCGTGATGGTGAACCTATGGCATGCATGCCACAGGTGGCACGCAGAGCCATTTGTGAGGGCATGTGAGCCTCAGCCAAACTTACCTGCACTACGCGTGTGCACACCTCCCAGCTGATTTTCGGCCCATTTGAGGCCTTTTTCGCTCTCCCAGGTGCTCAAGGGAAGCCTCTGCAGCCTTTAGAGGCCGAAAAATGGGAGTGCCAAAACCAGAATTGCTGAAAACAGGCCCGTTTTTTGGCCTCCAAAGTCTGCAGAGGCTTCCCTCAAGCCCCCGGGAAGGTGAAAACGGCCTCAAACAGGCCAAAAATCAGCATGTGCAGTGCAGGTGGGGGGGGGGTTGTGCACACATGTGCAGGGGGGCGCATTGCATTGTGGGTGCTGGCTCGCGCACTCGCTTTCGGCACACCACAACTAAAAGGTTCACCATCACTGTTCTAGTTTCTAGGTCCTGAAAATGCATAAATGTGGGGAAAAAATTACTTCAAACATCACTTTTGTTCATTTTGGCCTTACAGATAGTCCCTGATTTACAACTGTTCCCTTAGAAGTGACGATGGCTTCAGAAAAAATGACTTGCAAACTCTCCTCAAAGTTATAACCACTGGACCATCCTCCCATGGTCCACGTTATTGCAATTCCGGTGCTTGGCAAGTGGTTGGCCTTTATGATGGTGGCAGGGTCTTGCTGTCACATGATCACAGTTTGTGACATTCCCAGCTGGCTTCCAAACAAGCCAAGTCAATTCAGGAAGCCAGGTTCATTTAATAACTATAGTAAAGAATGGTTAAAACATTGGGTCTAATCATAGTCAACTATCTTGCGACCATGCCGATTTACGACAGAAATGGAAGACAAAAATAATTCCTATTTTTGTGATAAAATAATCCATTAGTGAAAAAGACAAAATGTATCCAAAGGAGGATACAGACATTCTTTCTATGTGCACAGGGGGTCATTTCTGGATGCTGCCTAGTGCTCTAAAGCAGGAGTCTCCAACCTTGGCCACTGTAAGACTTGTGGACTTCAACTCCCAGAATTCCTCAGCCAGCTTTGCTTTGCTGGCTGAGGAATACTGGGAGTTGAAGTCCACAAGTCTTAAAAGTGGCCAAAGTTGGAAACCCCTGCTCTAAACGGCTGCAGATTCATTGCTTAAAAGTGACATTAGTCACTGAGAAATGATTTTCTTTATAAAGCTTTTCAAATAATTGACTGAAATTATACCAAATACTAAATCATGGAAGCAAATGCCAATCTTACAATCTAAAATGGGAATCCATGAAGTTTGGAAATCCAAATGGCCTGATTCTGAGGTATCCAGAATCTGTATATAATAAAGGCGTTTGGATTTCTTTTTACTATTTCACTTTAGCAGTCACGCTCATAAAAATGTACACAGGGAACCATCCTGAACAATATTATTTATTGAACAATAATTAAAATGTACTGAACTTTCTCACAAGATATCTCCCTAGCAGTAGAAGGTGAGTAGCACAAGGAAAGGAACAGCCACTTGCTTCTCCTTTTTGAAGGATAGAAATTTCTAAGCACCAGGAATTTTTAATCCTTCTTCAATTAGAAGCATAACTTTCTACTATTACCAAACAGGACAGCACCAATACAATTTCTAAACCAGGAACGTGGGGAGATTCACAAAATACTAAACTTAGAATGAAATTACAAAGCCTGAGAAGAAATAGGTTCAATTAAAAATTAGATAAATAAATAATTGAATGGGAATAACATTCAACTTGAAACGTGTTATGAAAAGGCAACAAGCGATTTCCCCGTAACAAAAAAACTTTTTTTACAAAATACAGATGATATATAAAACAAGAATTCCAAGAATACTTTTTTTAAAAAAAACGTCAGCGTTATCACTATTAATCACAAGAGGGGAAAACATTATTATATTTAAACAGGAGAATAAATGAGTTTTTCAAGAAAGCTGGTTCCTAGAGAAGTTCAAGGAAAGGTAACTGACTTTGTGTTACCCAAAATAAATCTCAGCCTCTTCTATTATTAAAAGGGCATCATAGAACATAGGACTCGAAGGGATTTCGGATGTCTCTTGGGCCAATTCCCTCAAGGCAGGAGACTTTATACCATTCCCGACAAAGGATTGTTTGAAAATCTTCCGCAATGGTTTATTGATTTATTATTCTCCCCGCCAGGAAAGCCCTCTTTTCTTCTCGGTTGGATCTCTTTTTAACAAGCTACCAATCCTTCGCTTCTTGTCTTGCCCTCTGGTGCTTTGGAGAATAGGCTGACCTCTCTCTTCTCTGTGATAGCCCTCAAGTACTGGAAGACAATGATCATACCCGCCCCAAACTTTCTCTTCTGCAGGCTAGATATACCTAGCACCCTATGCATCAATCTATAGAATATGGGTTGCAGATCTTTGCACTAAATGGGATTGAATAAGACTGCTCAAGGTAATATTGCTCCATGCTTCCGACAGCAATCAAACAAACAAAAGGGAGTAGCAAAATTAATTTTTTACAACGTGGGTAGGCTCAGGAGTCTCCTTGTGCACGTCTTCTGGTGCTATGATGATACGGGTTCCATTTTGTTTTTTAACATTCAGCATTTATTGGAAATAGAAAACCTACAATCCAGAGGTGAGATGTGCCCCCAATCTCCTGGCCTTTTGAAAATACCTAAATATCTAAAGATTGGGCTCTAACTTGAAGCTCAAAGAGAAGCATGCACCCATGGGGCTGATTTAGGACCCTGATTAGCACCCTGAATTCTCTCTCCCTGCCTTTTAATTGCTTTTTAATATTGACATTTACTATCATTGCTTCCACTGTGCATTTTTTACATTCGCTTTTTGTTTTTAACATTTTATCTTATCAGAGGCCTTCTGGGAAGGAGATGGGCAACTTTTAAATTGGATAATTTCAGAAAAAAAATATTTGTAATTAACTGTTTAATATAGCATGCTACAAATATACACAACCTTATTATCACCATTTGTTGCCACCTTCTCTCTGTCAGCTTCCTCGGAGAGTCAACCCTGCGAGACTGAATGACTTGCCAAGATAGCTTAATGACCACAACCAGAAACGCTGGGATTGCGGTTGTTGAGGAAAACGGGTCACGTGGAATTTTACTTAACTACCGCTTTGCTCAACAACTGAAATTCTGATAGTAAGAATGGATGCAAGTCGAGGACTGAATGTATTTTCAGTTAACTGATTGCCCTCATGCCTCCTCTCACCATATGATAGTAGACTAGTGCCTGCCAATGGATGCTTGACAAATGAAAGATTATAATAGACAAGACTTAGGAAACAAACAATAAACTAGGTTATTAGTTTTCCTGTAGACAAGAAAAAATTTTTAGATATGAAAATATAGCAAGCCAGGTGACATTTTCAAGCAGCGAACTAAAGACACTTACCACCACCGTATGGAAATGCACGAGCAGAGCGGCTATCATAACCAGAGGAATGTCCACTGTTGGGAAATAAATATAAATCAAGCCTCTTTCATATTTCTGTTCAAATTAACCAATTTCTATTGCATTACAGGTCCAGTTACTGAACTGTGCATTTGTTTGCAAGCGTAGAAAAGGATTAATCATCAACATGCTGAAGTAAATCAGTATGGGCTGCCACTGTCAACTGAATGACAGTGCCCTGAACATACTATGCCTTCAGCTCTGCAGGAATAAATTAAGGCAACTAGCTACCTGATCCATCTCTGCATGTATAAAGAGGTTTATCAATGTCTTCTATGCTCCCTGTGATTATCTTCATAAACAGGATGAGGGTGTCGGAAGTAGGTCTGTTTGGGTCCTTCGTGCACAGCCTCATTGTTATTTGTGCACCCCTCTACACATTCTGCAACAGAAAGCCTTACGAAACTACATGTTAAGGCAAGCAACAGACCCAATTCTCTGCTTTTTGGTTCATACTCCAACATGGATGGATTCACCTTTGAACCTATCAGCCCAATATTCCCAGAAATATTCCTGTCTGGCTTTGTTCATATTCCGTCTTTCCATCTTACGGGTCGGACGGATGCAGCCAGCTACACTAGGAAAGTATAGACAAAACGGATCTCTATGTGGTAGAGAACGTGGGAAAAGGTTCTTCCATTAGAAAACTTTTAATGTCAAGGTCTTGACCACTGAACCTGCCCCCCGATATCATTCAGTCAGTTGGTGAGGAGTGAGAAGGTAGATCTATGGCCAAATCCAATCCTACCACTGCTAATATGAAGAAAAGTTTTGATTCAGATCATGATTAATATATGTAGTTTGGGGTTAAACGTTTTCCCCCACTGGCTGTTTTCACTTAATCACTTATACTAGGAGGCATTTGTCATTAAATCATAAAATGATATTAAATCATAAATGGTATTAAATCATAAAATTAATTATTCATTCATTTTCAGTGCTTGGCAACTGGCCCACACTTCCAGCTAATTGCAGCATCCTGTAGTCACATGACTAATTTTATGACACTTTTTTGCCAGAATTTGGCATTCATTTCTGATTTCCAGCAAAAAGCACTCCACAATGTTTTAGCTATGGGTTCGATTTATGACTCCTGTGTTTGCTTAATGACACAAGAAAAGTCATAAAATTGGGTGTGGTCACATGGTGACCTATGACTGCCATGTCTTATGACCGAACTTGTGATTCAATTACGGTTGTAGGTCAAGGACTACCTGCACTTAACAGCAGGGGTCTTCAAAACTTGACAGCTTGAAGACTTGTGGACTTCAACTGCCAGAATTCCTCCTCCAAGTCATGTTAGCTCAGGAATTCTGGGAGTTGAAGCCCACAAGTCTTAAATTTGCCAAGTTTGAAGAGGGTCTTAGAGGGTCAAGCTTTCTACCAGAAACAATCCAGAGACCTTCCTGAAGAGCAACAATTAAAAAAGCCCCACAAACATCTTAGCGCCCAGATTACATTTTCCTGAATCAGAAATTTATAAAGATTAAAAAAAATACATGTTGTATATATGGCAGATTGTTACTATCTTGCCTAGCCCTGTTCCAAAGCTTTTTTTTTTAACTGAGAAGGAAATCAAACGTGCAAGAGTTGCTCAACTAATATCTAACTTCAGACTTCAAATCTTATTTGCTGTCCCCAATCGTTTTATCTTCACTGTCCATACCCTAGTCAACTCTACAATTAGCCTTGCTCTTTGTTCTACCTACCCCAAAGTGGCTGCTGAACCCACAAACTTACAAAGCAGGTTTCTTTTCGGTTCAAGGAAATTCAAAGAGTCAAAAACAAAAAACGGTATTTTTTGTTTGAATTCACATCCTAGCAATTGTTAAAACAAACAAAGCCCTTGTGACGGTAGATTACAAACTAAAAATTTACCTTTCTATAGTTGGTATAAGGGAAGGTGGTGGTCCTCCAGGTGGGGGAGGAAAGCCTGAAATATTTAATTAACAGGTTGGCTTAAATTGAAAACGAATTCTAAAATTAAGTTAGTGCATATTAGCTGGGTCCCAGCAGTAAACCAGCACAGCAACGTTTAGTAAAACTTTGTAGCAATAAATGATAGAACGATGCCAAAATAAAACAAATTTGCGTAGCTTTTTTTAAAAAACATTGCACACTTAATATATTCTAAGGTTCTTCCAATTCTTCAACTACTTTGAGCAAGTGGGCAACTCAAAGAAAACTGAGTGCATTTTTTTAAAAAGTGGGATATATTCAAATGTTCCTTATACCAAAAAGGAATTCACAGTTAAGTTTCATGCTACTTTTAAAATAAATAAATATACCTGGCGGTGGCACAGTTATTGGTATACCTAAAACAAAAAAGATGCACCCAGTCATTTCAGCAATGAGTTTATATTGTCTCATTCCCATATTGCGGTTCCCATATTGGCATTCTATGCCAACAACATATTTTTAAAAAGCCGGTAAGAATTGGCAGTAAATTAATTTCTACCACCAATCCCTATTGGCTTCAGTCCAGAAAGGTTGTGTGTGTGAATCTACACAAACAGCAGAACCTGATCATTTGTGGCCGTGTCCATGCAAATAAATGAATGAATGAATAAAAACTCTACCGCATGCACCCACATTAAAATATGTGCCCAACAAACGTACTGGCACTTTTCCATATTAATGACTTGAAATCTGTTGAGCAAGAGATGATGACATTATTTAAATAGTGAAGACACAATACAATTAGAATTTTCTGATTATATATTTTTTTTAAAAAAAAAACCTTTCGATATTTATGTATCATTAAACTCCAGGGACCATATCATCTAGATAGGAAGATATGTTACTCGTAATAAACATGTTATAAAAAGTAACTCTAAAAATATTAGCTTAAAGTAACATCTTAAATGTTCTTTTTCTTTGTAAAAATACACATGCACATTTCAATGGGAAAAAAACCCACCTGTGCCTTTATATCCTCAATGTTAACAGACAAGACAGCAAGTTCAAAATGGAAAATGACAGGTTAACGTTAACTGGGCCATACGGTTCTCATTAAAAGAACGTTAAAAAAAACCCCAAGAGAATATTCCTCCCATTGACACATCATACCAATCATGGCTGTTTGATAAAACTAACTTTAGCAATTATGAAATGCCTGATCCCTGACTAGTTATCTTACTTGCGAGAATGGGAATTAGACCAAGAGAGCCCATTCATATTGTAAAACGTGACAGGAAAAAGTACATAACATAGTTAACTCTGTCCATTAAATTGTATTGCTCACTTGGTTCATAAATCCTAGAAAAACATAGCTCTATACCATCTACTTTCAGTGACTATTCTCGGTAAGATTTAGTCAGCTTTTTAGGTTTACATTTTTTAAACAGCAGCAATTCTTCCGGCCTCCACAGATATTTGCATCACAAATAGCTAAGTGAACACAGAACCAGAGCTTCAAAGAAAAAAACCCTTTCAAAAGGATCATCCGAAGGATGTTTTTATATTGGAATGTATGAAAACTTTCCGGGCAGAAGTTCCAAGTTAATAATATTTGGCTAACAAGAAACTAATAAGAAACGTCTCTACCCCAATAGAGGAGGAATGGTCAGATTTTAATTTTGGTTTGCTCTTTGAAGATGAAATGCTGCAAACCTGAAAGAGCCAAAGCTACAATACAATTGTTTCCAAGTGTATGAAACTGCAAGTGATAAAAAAAGAAAAGAAAAAAGGGGGAAAGCCTCAGGGCAGGCTCATCTGATAAACTTGTGCCTCCTTTGCTTCCACATGTGGAAATGTCTCCTTTGCTTCCAAATATGATTGAATGCTGAACTTCAGTAAAAAAAAATCTGACTTCGTGCCTCTCAAAAACTTGTGAATAATGGTTTTATTTTCTCATTCCTCACACTTTCATCTCAGGTTTCATCGATCAATTACAAGTACAGATATACTGGTAGTCCTTGACTTATGTGCACAATTGAACCCAACATTCCTGTGGCTAAAAGAAACATTTGTTAAGTGAACTTTGCCCCATTTTAAGATTTTACTTGCCACAGTTGTTAAGTGAATCACTGCCATTATTAAGTAATTCAGTTGTTAAGTGAATCTGGCTTCCCCATTGACTTTGCCTGTTAGACCGTCGCAAAAGGGGATCAGACGTGGCACAGCAACTGTCATAAGTATCTGAATTTTGATCACAGGACCATGAGGAGGCTGCAACAGTTATAAGTGTGAAAAATGGCCCTAAGTCACTTTTTTCAGTGCCGTTGTACTCTGGTCACTAAATGAACTGTGGTTAAGTCAAGGACTACCTGCAGTTATGCTGAAATGAACTCCCCTCAAATAACGGCTGTTGTTCAAATTCAAAAGATTCCAGTAATTATTGACAAGCTTATTGTCTGTCAATTCTGCAATTATATTTGTGACAAAAGCTGTGAATGTGTCAGAAAAACAGCCGTTTCCTATGGAGATTCTCAAGTCATGCAGGTCATGGTTATCCCAAAGATGCTTCTTTAAAGAGGCAACTGGACTTTCTGGTTTTTCTTTGGAAGACATTTTGCCTCTCATCCAAGAGAGATGAAGAAGAAGGTTCTTGAATGAGAAGCGAAATGTCTTCGAAAGAAAAACCAGAAAGTCCAGAAGCACCTTTGGGACAGAAAGTTTCCTACTATTTTGGCAAAAATAGATGTAGGCAATATTTTAATTTGTATTTTGGGCAAGAAGCATTGCAATCACTGGGGTGGGGGAGAGTACACAGGCAAAAGAAATACTGAATGATCTCAAAGCTATTCCTAGATGAATTAGTGTAACCTTACATTCAAATAAGTAGATTTCCTTGTAATTAAGTATGTAGTCCAGCTTTAGTTTGACAATTAACTACAGGTGAAAACTTACTATGTAAAATGTTCCTTTTATGAACTCTATAAACAGCTTATTTCCAAAACTTAACATTTAGAGATGTTTATCACAATGTTATTTTATTTTAAATGATATGTGTTAATTTTTTTGTTTTCATTATTTGCCAGCTCTCAGAAAACTACACTCAAGTATGATATGTTACTGTTGCAGCTAAGGTGTGAACGATAAGGAAAGGAAAACTGTATTTCATTAGTCCTACCGTTCAATATGCTGTGTGCGTTAACTAATACCAATAATAATTAATATTAACTAATCACCAATATTGATCTGGAGCTCTGCTTCAAGTGCTCCTGCCAAATCAAACGAGCCAGGGGATCACAAGAAAGTGGCTACAGAGGTGCTTCCTCTGTAGGACAAACCTACAACGTTCTAGCTCAGGGGTCTCCACCCTTGGCAACTTGAAGACTTGTGGACTTCAACTCCCAGGATTCCTCAGCCAGCTTTGAGGCGAGGAGCTGGCTGAGGAATCCTGGGAGTTGAAGTCCAGAACTCTTCAAGTTGCCAAGGGTGGAGACCTCTGTTCTAGCTAGAGAGGGGCTCCTTAACTCCCAGTCCTGGACCAGCGCTGGACCACAGCAAGCCAGAAACCAGGCCGCGCAAACAAGCAAAGCTCCATTCACGGGATGCAGGCAGCACAAGAAACCATGCCCTCTCTGGTCTGTGAAAAATCTCTCTCCACGGAACCGGTCCCTAATGCCCAAAAGGTTGGGGGCGGGCACTGCTGCCACCTACATTATGATTTTTCTGGAACCAAGTGAGGGCCTTAGCTTTCTGAGCACATTTCACTCAATTTGGAGTTACGGAGTATTACTAATTTGTTGTTTATTGCAAGTACAAATGCTCTTCTTATTGCTGTGGTTTCTGACAATTAAGATCTATTGTACTGCTGTTTCTGCTTTATATTCTATATATAATTAATATGGATAGTAAGAAAATTGTAACTGTTGGGATTGTCTAAAATTGAAGCAAATTGCTAATAAAATGCTCTTTGAGAATACCTTCAGTGCATGATACCTATCAAGGACTAAAATATTTCCAATTAGCCCACAATTTATTCTGTCCTGTTTTAAATTTAAGGTGGTGATCAGAAGACAGCCAGTCCAATAATCTTATTTGTATTTTATGTTGCAGTTCAAATTCCACATGAAGGAAATTACATGAAATTCTCCAAAGACCAGGAACCAGTTACTTAGAAGCGGCAGCATATCAATAATTATGATCTTTCAGGAAAAGAGGAGAAATGTGAAAACTACTTCAGAAATGAAACATATTCTTCAAGCAAAATGATTTTTAGAAGCCACATAGAATATTACAGTACCAAATAAAAATTGAATTTTGCTCAGAACATGTCTAATTCTAAATACACAACATTGTGGTTTGGGGTTCAGGTGAGGCACATACACTGCAATTAAAACACTGTCCTTTTTCCCCCCAACTTTTCTTTTTACCTGGAGGAGGAATAAGAGGAGGAGCAGTACTAACTGATGGAGGCGGTGGAAGGAATGGAGGTGGAGGAAGATGGGTGGGTGGAGCTCCTGGAGGAAAAAACGGAGGCGGCTTGGAAAAATTGTTGTCTACATCACTGCTGGAGCGTTCAGAAAGAACCTATAAATAAAACCAATTTTATATTTGCCTTTGGACAAAAAGGAGCGGAAAATGTACTTTCCTCCCCTTCGGGACCTGCTAAATCTAAACTAATATTTGCATTTGCCTGCTTCTATTCAATGGAATAATCTATTCAATGGGGAGGGAGGGGCAAGTAATGCAATGTTTTGCAATAAACCCTTGAGGGAGGAAGATCAAATCTGTTTATGGCAGGGGTGTCAAATTCAATTGCACTGAGGGCCGCATCAAGGTTGTGCTTGGCCTCGAAGGACCAGTGGGGGCGTGGGGCATGGCCATCACCATGGTAGGCATGACACGGGACCGCACCTCCACATATGGTTTTTATGCACTTATAAAAATAGAGAGGGGTACATTTCTGTGATTTGATTTAATACATAGTTGATCTACTTGATCACCCTATGAGAGAGAGACCAGGTCAAGAAACTAACTCCATAGGAAGACTAGAACTACAAGTTATTGACATAGGCTATAGTAGCAGAATCCTGCAAGCCGGAAAGGTGAAATATGTTACCTTTCCTCCCTTTTATAACTTTCTGAGTCACACACACCCCTACCAGAGTGCTGCAGGAGTCCATCCAGGCCCAGAATGGAGCCGGGGGTAGGGCATGCCCCCCCCCGGGGCCCCTTTTTTGGTAGCAGAGGCACCGTGGGCTATTTCCAGGCCGGTCCCGTGGGCCATATCTAACCACACTGCATGCCGGATACAGCCCGCGGGCCTTGAGTTTGACCCCTGGTTTATGGCATGTGCCACCAATCAGTGCTCTTTTTGAAATTTCTATATTGCATAAAGGAGGCCCTACAGCTTTGGGGAGAGCAAGGAACACGTGTCACACTTTCATGGATGAAACAATCCATGATAATATAATAAATTAATATAATAGCCCGTTATATTAAAAGGATAACAATTCAATCTTTCGATTTGAAATTCTCTCCAACTTCCTTCAATTCTAATGTATCTAATGAATAAATCCATGGCTTGATTGTGAGTCATATTCACTGTTTTATTTTTTTATTTTTATTTTGCGTAACAACCCTAACACATTGTGTAAGTTCATCTTCTGTACTGATGTTGGATGGGAATTTTTGGGATTGAGGGTAGAAGTTATTTTGTTTTACATTTATGAAAACAAACCTGAATATTGCTATTCTCATTGGCACGCCGCCTTCCCTCTACTCGGCTGATTGTGATGGTCTGTCCAATCACATCTATTGTCCCAGAGAGGCGTCTGAAAAAGGAAGTACAAAACATTATTTCATAAAACATTTAAACTAAGTGCAAACAATTTTCATAAATATTGTTTTGGAAAATGGAAGGATTGTGTAAGTAAGATTTAAAAAAAATAGGAATTTATTTTGGCTGATAAAAGCACAGGAACTATAGTTTTTTTTTTTCTCTACAGAAATTTTTTGTTGTCCTCCAGATTGGGGGTTCGATCCCTCAAATCTTCAGCCAAGCAGGGCTAGACAGGAATTTGGAGAACTGAAATTCAATACATCCGAGGGGGCACCAGACCATGGAAGGCTGCTGTAATGAATTGTATAAAACCCCCCAAGAAAAAATAATGTACAGATCTGCTTTAATCGGGATTGTTGCCACCGAAAAACAGTATAGGATCTCCTGCTTGAGCAGGGGGGGTTGGTCTGCAAGACCTCCAAGGTCCCTTCCAACTCTGTTATTCTATTTGTTTATGTACTGACAGGAAGATTCTTAAATGTCAAGGTTAGGTGGTGACCTGGAGTCAATTTACAAAATATTATTTAAGAAAGTGAAAAGGACAGAATGGATAAGGCCTTGATGAACCAGTGTTATTCTGATCTATAGGCGGTAGGTAATTTATATAAAAGGGTATTCGTTAATTCTTTAATGTAATAGGAGTGCAAATGGAACAAGCTATGAACTGCTTCCTACTGAATCCCTCTGGCACTCTGGACAAGCAGCCTCAGAATTTAAGGCTTAGGAGGGGTCATCTAGTCCTACCCCTGGCCCAATGTAAAAATTTACTCCTATAATGACCCTAAGAGATGATCACCAAGCCTCTTTTAAAATGCCTCCAACAAAGGAGAGTTTGCTTCCTGAGATGAGCAGTTCTTCCAGTTTAGGAGCATTTATCTCCTGACGGCCAATCAAAACCAATTTCCTTGCAATTTAAATCCATTTGATTATTCTGTTTTTATAGCCACACCCACTTGCACACAGCTTGGGGTTCTGAAACAATTCTGACTGCCCTCCTTCTACGTAATAGCTGTTCAGATATTTTATAAGAATTGTTATGAGAAAGGGATCTAGGTGTCCTAGCGCAATGGCCCCCAAACCTTTGGGGTACCAGGGACCGGTTCTGTGGAGAGGTTTTTCACAGACCGGAGGGGGGCCTGGTTTCTTGCGCAGCTTGCATCCTGTGAATGGGGCTTTGCTTGTTTGTGCGGCCCGGTTTCTGGCATGCTGCGGTCCAGTCCAGTGCTGGTCCAAGACTGGGGGTTGGGGAGCCCTGCTCTAGCTAGAACAGAGGTCTCCAGCCTTGGCAACTTGAAAACTTGTGGACTTCAACTCCCAGGATTCCTCAGTCAGCAAAAGCTGGCTGAGTAATCCTGGGAGTTGAAGTCCACAAGTCTTCAAGTTGCCAAGGGTGGAGAGCCCTGAGCTAGAACGTTGTATAGATAAGGAAGCACCTCTGTGGCCACTTTCTTGTGATCCCCTGGCCCGTTTGATTTGGCAGGAGCACTTGAAGCAGAGCTCCAGATCAATATTGGGGATTAGTTAATATTAATTAATACTGGTTAATACCAGTATTAACCAGTATTAACGCAGTAACTAATATTGGTATTAGTTAATTATTGGTTCCGTGGAGTGAGTTTTTTCATGGACCAGAGGGGGTGTGGTTTCATGTGCTGCCTGCATCCCACAGATGGGGCTTTGGCCCAGTTCCTGGCATGCTGTGGCCCGGTGCTGGTCCATGGACCGGGGGGGGGGGGAGGGGAGGGGTTCAGGACCAGTCCTTTTACAGCAACCAAAAAAGCCAACGCAGTCCTAGACTGCAATTAACAAAGGGATAGGAGAGGTAGTCCTCGACTTACAAAAGTTCGTCTAGTGCAGTGGTTCCCAAACTTTTTCAGTCCACCGCCCCCTTGGTGCTACAAACTCATCCTCAATGCCCCCCACCCAGGGGCGGGATTCAAATTTCTGTGGGCATGGCCTAATTTGAGAGTGTGGTTTGCTGGTAACGTGACCGGGTGGGTGTGGCTTACTGGACACATGACTGGGTGGGAGTGGCTTACTGGACACATGGCTGGGTGGGCGTGGCTTGCTAGTCACATGACTGTGTGGGTGTGGTTTGGTGACTGGCAAACCGAATACAAGTGGTCCTCACTTAATGGCCGGCTGCTTAGCACGTGTTCTAATTTATGACTGGCCTTCCCAGAACTACTTGACCTGTTTTTGGAGTTTTGACAGTCATGCACATACATATACACATAGTCCCTTCCAACCTTGCTGGAGCAGGTCATTGGACTAGATTGCTCTCCTTTCCCAACGGATGCATTCGGGGAAAGGCCCTGCCGCCCCGAACATGGCGGCGGGATGTTTGAAAAGGAGAACAAAGCCACTCTGGCTTTTTGCTCACTCTGGCTTTGTTCTCCTTTCCCAATGCTGCGTTCGGGGCAAGGCCCCCAGGATCACCCCATTGAGCTCCTTGCACCAGAGTGTGCAAGTCAATGGGGTGATCCTGCGGGGCCTCGCCTCGAACGCGGTGGCGGACTGATTTTTTCTCACCCCTGAATTGTGCCCTGCTGCTCACCTCCAGCGCCCCCTGGGGTATGGAGGATAAAACATACAGATTTCACTGAAGGCTGCATCAGATTCCGGTTTGACCTCGGGGAGCCAGGGTGGACGTGGCCAGCATGATGGCACTTGTATTGGGGGGGGGCACCTGTGGTGCCCTGAGCGCTCTGCCAATGAAAACGGGTTCCCAAGCTCCGTTGTCTACTGGGACGGCCTCCTGCAACCCTCTGCCAGAAAAAATGGAGCTTGGGAGGACTGCCCTCATGAGCTCCATTTTCACCACGGGCTGGTCCTTCACTATTTCCAGGGTGGCCCCAGATTGTTGGAGGCAATAGGCTGACTCTGTAAAGTGCTTAGAGAGGGCTCTAAAGCCCTGTGAATCAGTATGTAAGTCTAAGTGCTATTGCTATGGTTAATCAGTATTTCATTTGGAAAGTGGAGCCATGTATGGCCACTGTAATAGCACAGTGGGTGTAAAGGAACTACTAGCAGAGTAAAAACAAAACAATTATGGGACGAATCCTGGTGCAGAAAATAATCTAAACATTGATTGGCACTCATGAACTTTGGTGCTCCTTGATGAAATAACAGTGTTCTATGTGTTCATTTTATTATCATCATAGGGGGGAAAAAGAGGGAGGAAAAAAACATAACGGGCTTTGATGAAATTAACCCAAAAATATTTTAAATTTTAAGACTCCCCAATTCTATAATGAAGTACACACAGAAAATACTCTCCTCACAATTCCAAGAATCTAGTTGGGTATTATGATCAGGATTAACCTGTATTTATACTTCCACATCTGTGTTGGTAAAATAGGCTTATGTGGCCAAGTCCAGCCCAATTCCATCTATTGAGGAAAAATATGGCATTGTAAAAAAAAATTGTTTAAAAACACGAACATGTATTTTAAAATGTTCTTACCTTAGTTCGGGTGACTCAGCCCTCCCATATCGAGCCTGCCACTTCACAGCGCCCGAACTGGTTTTCCTGACTGCAGTGCCTGTCTGCGACTGAGAAGAGGCGCTGTTTCTGGTGAGATAAATGTTCTAGGTCAGTGGTGGCTAACCTTTTTGGGCTCCTGTGGCAAAAATTGTGCATGCGCTCATGCGCCAGCACCCAGAAGGCAATGTGCACCCCCACACACACCTCCTGAGCATGTGCGCACAATCCCCCCCCCTTACCTGCATTGCGCCTCCCAGCTGATTTTCGGCCTCTTTGAGGCCTTTTTCGGCCTCCCAGAGGCTTGAGGACAGCGTCTGGAAATACAGGAAGCGATGAAATGGGCCTATTTTTCGGCCTGCAAAGGCTGCAGAAGCTATCCTCAAGTCTCTGGGAGGCCGAAAATCAGCTGGGAAGCGCGTGCATGCGCAGTGAGATAAGTCTGCCTGCGGCTCGCGTGCCAGCACAAATGGCTCTGCATGCCACCTGTGGCACGCATGCCATAGATGCACCATCATGGTTCTAGGTCTTTCTTTTCTTATGTTTCTACCTTTTCCTATTATCAGACACAATTTTCTACCCCTCACTCTGTCACATTAATTCCCCCCACTCCCCCCATCTGCGCCTTCCTGTGATTCTGGGAGACAGAATCATTCTAAGAGTGGTCTAGACTAGAGATGCTTTAACCATATTCACTAAGTCATTTCATCTCATGTTAAGAGAAAACACAAACACACAAACAAGCAAGAAAACCAAATAGAGCTGGATTTATCCAGGTACCATGCAGTTGCAGAGAAAGAAGCTATGATTTGTTTTTGGATTATTTTTTTCTGTTTTGTTTCAAGAAAAACAATTCAGACTCTTTGATTCACCATTAGCATCAACACGGATAGAACAGTTCATAATCAGACTTGAGAAGTCGAAAGTAAAATATACATATGTTCATGGCAAAACAATTGCAACATTTATAGAATCTAGGAATTAAATATACTTTTAAATGGCTGGACCTAAAATATAGGGTAACAATAACCTATAATGTTATAGGTTAACATTAACAATAATGTACTGCTTGATAAACATCTATTTTTCCCCATCTGAAATTTCTATGATGTTTTCATGTCTTCCCCCGCCAAGAAAAGGGCAATATATAAAATGATGGCCAGTGCTTTCAATATTCGTGATGTAATACAAATATTCCTGTTTCCCTTATTTATAGGGACACAGACAAGAAAACCCTAATAAATCAATCTTTATTTGGTTGTAGACCAGCAGGCAGGATAGTCACAGTTAATATATTTTCTAAGATATCTAAGAGGGATTAGTGTTAATACTATGGCATACTATGAAGACTATTAATCTGTACTTGGCTGTGGAAAGAGAAATGAAATCAGATTGATCTGCTAATAACATTTTAAGATAAAACAAATTAGAATAACCAGGGTATTTAATGAAAAGTAAAAATAATTGTAAATAACAAAAAGTAAAAACAATGATTGATTAAACACCTGAAACCAAACAAGGCTCCTAAACATGACTTTATCTCAGGTGATCCAAAATAATCTAGATAGGTGTGTACCTGTTCTGGCTTCCCTATTCACCTGCATCAATAATCATGCTAAAATTCCAATGATTGGGGCCTAGCTCTGGTCATCCCAATCCACAAAGAAGCAGAGATCTACCTGCCTCCTCTTACTACGCCATCAGCCTCCCTTGTGGTCAGCAAAGTATATGCCAGATATTGTATAACAAGCTCTTGGACTAGAATAGATCATAAGTGAGAATATTTTGGCTGATGAGCAGGCAGGCATCAGAGAAAGCTGCTCAATCACTGACCATGCTCTAACCCCCGCCCCAACATCTAGTCGAAAAATACTCCTCTTGAGTGTGCTCATCACACAAAAAACTATGATCATTTATTTGAGAAAATCAAAATGAATTCAGTAGAGGCCAACATAGATCATATAAAACAGGATTATTAGCTTTCAATAGGATTCAACTGGATTATGAGCTTGTATTCAGACTATCTTATTATATAACAGTTACAAGCAAAATCAGCTAGTGTGAAATAAAGCATTGTGAAAGAAATCAAGCAGGTTGCAGGAAAATAATGATCAAAAGGAAAGCAATATAATTCTTTTTACATTTTCCTGATTGTATTACTTTGCCTTATTTAAGATGTCATTCAGCTACATGTTCAATATATATCGACTTTGCATATCTAGCCCATGATAGGCAAGTCTTATGACCTCTTCAAAACTGAATTTGCATTTTTAATTGATCAAATGTAAGAAGAACCTTGACTACAGCCTACTCCAAACAAATCTCAGCCAACCACAAAAATTAAGACTATAGATATTAAAGTTTAAGCCGCTAGGCAGCCTTTGTTTATATCTGTTTAACAATATACAAGTAACATTATTGTGATGACCCGGGGGTGGCACAAAAGCAACAAAGTCACAAAAATAGGTAAAGTCCCTTTAATACCTCAAACTTGGCCCCCAATGTCCAGTTATCCTCGGCTGGAGATCAACCTCTTCCAAAAACAGTCTACAAAGGGAAGAAATGCAGTCCGAACCCAAAGTACAGATAAATTAGATATAAAAAAACCAACACAAACCACGCTGAAGTAATTAACACGACAGGCCAGGATAATAAATTGCAGACTTCCAAAAAATAAGGAAGCACACAGTTGGGAGGACGCCAACACCCAGATAAGCCTCAACCAAGATAATGCACACTTTCTTCCAGCAAGGTGCTGTGTGCAAACGCCCTTCTTATATCCTGTTCTCCCAGCTGCAACTAAGGAAAGGGATCAGGGCCCTTTTCTCTCCCGTAAGCCACATTGCTCCCTTCTCCTTTCCTCCCTGCGTGCCCTAGGATGAAGAGAGGATGGCCCTGGGTCTTCCTCTGAATGCCCAGCCGGACTGTGCCCTTCCCCCATTTCTTCCACAGCCACCGGAGCCACACTCCCACTCCCTGTCAGCTCCTCAATCTCCCCCTCAGAATCAGACTCCAACAAGGGCATGACAATTATGGAATTCATGGTAGTTACCTCAACCCAAATTAAATGCATAGTATAAACTTTTGTAAAATATAATCAAGATCATCTGGCTTCTAAACCTACTTAAATTATTGTCAACATGTTATTTAGATGCAAATTAACCCTGTTTACTACCACTGATTATCAGCTTAGAGGTTTTGAAAACCACTGATTGCCACTGACATTCTAGATCTCAGATTATATCAAGATTTAAACCAAAGGATAAAAAAAAAAACACGCAAGATGTGAGAAAGTGGTAAAGAGATATTTTGTTCAATTTTAAAAAGGGATGATAGCAACCCTGGAAACAGTTTCTGTCTTCAGCACTGCGAAAGTGCAACTAACCAACTGACCTGTTTGATGGGACTCCTGTCTTGAATAAGGGTGGGGGAGATGTAAACTCAGTTTTGACTGGTGGAAGTGCTACTTCTTTCTCCATATTTCCAGTTCTGCCCTGCTGCACCTTTAGAATAAAGTTTCTTCATTAGCGTTACCTAGTGCAAAATAAAGGATCTCTTCCAATAAATTACAAAAAAAAAAAAAAAAATAGCAACAAAACCCAATAATTTCTAAATATGGATGGTCATACTAGCAAACTGGTTATTGTGGCTTCAATTCAAAGTTCCTCCCTATTTCATTTGTCCAAGGAAATGTCACTTCTCAAAAACTCCAACAGCCACCCTGAAAATAAGTTGTTTTCAGAATAGGGAAGGGGAAGGTAATTTAAAACTTAGTCTGTAGTGTTATGAAGTGGGGGTGGGGGGGGGGGGAAGAATCAAAGTAGAATCCACCAAAGATTTGTGCTTTTATGCTTCAGCACTTGTAAAGTGTTTAACGAAAGTGTTTTTCTTCAGTATGGAATAGGAATAAAAACTGAGAAATATGGAGTACAATCAATATTTTATCAGTCAAACTCAGCTCCATTATGGGAAAATAGCTCTAGGTGGCATGTCTAGGGAAAATTACCTAAGCATCTGGTGCCGTTTCCATCAATCCCAAACATCAAAAAAGCAAACATGTAAAGAATATTTTTTTAAAAAAGTATTAAGCAAAGTCTAAAAATGTAGACTAATATTTTCCTGCAGACTGATAAGGTACACAATAACTTCCACTTGCTATTAAGCAAAGCAAATTGAACTATATGCATTATTAGACAAATAAAACCTAAACAACTGGCAGTTATTAGTCTCTTATATGGGGGACCATATGTATTTCTCCTCGGATGGGGGTGGGTGGGAAGCACAAATACCGTATGGTTATAAGCATACTTTTTCTTTAAAAAAAAAAAAAAAAGATTGCTTTGAATAAGACAGGCAAAATATCCTGCACTAATACTAGTTGGGGAAAGAGTTTCGTACCTCTTCCTGTATATTAAAAAAAAAAACCTATAAACTATAATGTTGTTTTCTAGTCCTTTAAGACAGTGCCCCCCCCCCCAACCTTTTGGGCACTAGGGACCAGTTCTGTGGAGAGGTTTTTCCATGGACCAGAGGGGGTGTGGTTTCATATGCTGGCTGCATCCCGTGGATGGGACTTCGGTTGTTTGTGCAGCCCAGTTTCTGGCATGCCACGGACCAGTGCCAGTCCATGGACTGGGGGTTTGGGGACCCCTGCTTTTAGAGCACTAGAGTTGATCATCTTATCCCTATTTTGGAAAAGCATACAGTGATTAACACATTATGGTGGAGCATTAGATTATGTAGACTTCTATATAACAACAATGGATACTTTTCACATTTTTCATCAGATTACATTAGTAAAAAGCATGAATGGACGTTGTAGCATTATGGAATATTACGGAAAAGCACAACCCCGCTCATATACTTGTGATGGTGATAAATCTGGAATTGAATGTAGAAAATGTGATTCAAATCCTCAATTATGAGGTAGTCTTGACCAAAGTGTCTTGGGTAATAGGCACAAATAAAATAGTACATAAGCATGTTTTATAAAAAAAAAAAAAAGCTCAACAAAGTAATAAAAAGATACTAATTCAAATCTTCATATTAGCTCTGCTTATAATTTAGCTTAATTCTTCAGTATCAAATGTTGAACAAATACTGCACACACTGATTGAAATGGGGCTTCCTACCCAAAAATTTTATACACACTCCCCCGTGAACATAAAATATGTAACCTTAGCATGGTTACAGATGTTGAACTAACCATCAGTATTTATACCTGTTCTCCTTTTTAAGTGATAAGAGGCTAAAATACTCCAGCCTGGAAAATAAAAAAGAATAATTGGGAGCCAACCAGCCAGATCCATCCTAAAAAAAATTCCCTACCAGGTCAATTTTCTATCATGTTTTAAAATAGCATTTTATTAAAACAAAGAAACAAAACAACTGAAGTTTCTCTTCATGGAAAAATAAGCATATTATATGCTTTCTACATTTTGCAAAACTGTTGTGCTGGTGTAAAAAATAAATAAAGTATTGGCCTTATGGCAAAATTAAGGTAATTTTCTCAAAAATATATTGGTTTTTAAGTACCTACCCATTTCTTCACACCATGTAAACGTCACGTATTAACTTGATGTGCATTTCCCACCCACCCCCAGGCATTCTCAAATGCCTAGTCAATGGTAACCATGTATCTAGTTGATAATTTCTTACACTGGCATGAAGCAAAGAGTTCAAGTCCTACCACAGCAAGGTCTGGTCTAGAATTGTCTTCAGCCTTAGAAGCACTCAAGAGAAAGCTAGAATTTGCCGCTTCACGATGCCGCTGAGCCTAACAATGTGGTCTCCGAAAGTCTTCTAGGCATATTAGAGGTTGGTGATTACTACAAGTTTGCGATCCTGATTTATGACAATCTAACGATATCTTATATACGAAGGTAGGGATGTGTGGAAGTACTTGTACATGAACTGTTCGTGGAACAGCTGTTTTCAGGTGGTTTGGGTCTAAACTCTAATACAAAACAGAGGTGGTTGATTCAGCTATGGAGCTGTTTGTTTGAATATGGGCTGAAATGGTTGTTACTGAAAGTAGTCGTTCAGGCAGGGAGGCTAAGGCTATTAGCAACAGTCCAGGGCAACCGAGAAAAAGACGACACTGCAAAAGGTGGAGGGGCACAATGGAATAGGCAGCAATACTATCTGTAGGAAGGCAAGAGAGAGTTAAGTGTGGCACACACCTGTCCTGTATCCTATGCTTTTTGCTTCAGCAGAAATAAAAAATAGTAAAAACATTCCAGGTTTCATTTCCATCAAACTATGCCTCCCCCAATATAACGGCAAAACTTTCAGAAAGTTAAAGCAGCCTTCGTTTCGTTTCAGATTCCAAACTACACACATTTTGTTTCGTGCACATTCTTACACAGGGAGAATAATTTCTTCAGTCAGCAGAATTTTGCCTGAACTTCATTTTTGAAGTTGGACCACCAAGAGAGAGAAAGCAAGGATCAAAAATGATACATGAAATCTGTAACGGAGTGACATATCTCAATAAAACAATGCAGCATATACATTATGTAACTGTCACAGCAATCATTAGTACATTATGCCATCAAGTCATAAGAGTTGCAGCAAGAAAGATAAAAAATAAGTGTTTCTACATGCAGCACATCTAAGAGAACATATTTTTTAAAAAGCTGGGGGGAAAAAACAGCTACGTCCACTTTTGTGTTTAGACTCAAACTTGGAAGTGGTATGGCAAACAGTAATTAGAGTGACTAAGGAAAGTTTACCAACATTCACCTTAAAAAGACTGTATGTGCCATCTGGAATCTCTGTCCCTGGCGTTACTTCCATAGCAATGTCTTCGGCCTAAGTTAAATAACACATTGCCCATTAAAACACCACATTATGGACTGATGGGCTACAACACAACTAACAACAGGTTACAAGCTAGTTGCAGTAAGTGATTCCACATTACCAACACAGAGGCCAACAAGGAAATGGAGCAAAATGGCTGGATGATAGGAACAAGGAAGGAAGGGAATGAACTTTTGAACCACACCAAGGGTTGCTAACACTGTGTGTGGAATCTAACTTTTGAAGGAAAATGGTTCTACAATTGTGAAACAAAGAGATTATTTTCATTACCGTTATTTTATTTGTAGCTGTGGTAACGGGTAAAATTTCGAGTCCCATTCGTATTCTCTTTTGTTTTTCACAGTAGGCTTTCCAAGTCTCTTCATTAAACCCATAATTGAAATAATCTGAGAGATCAGCGCCTTAAAAAGAAAACAACCAATATTCTAGGAGTTAAATGCAACTACTAGAAAAATGTGGAAGAATCCTGCCTTCCACAATGCTTTCTAGCTACTGGTTTTCCAAAATGAAAAGCAGCTGAATAATCATTTTGAAAAAAAGCCCTCTTTTTACAACATTCCCTTTTGTTTACTTCCCACCACCACTTAGCTATGTTTTATTACTTAGCTGTGCTTCAAAGGGGAGGCACTTTTTCCTATGTTAGATAAGCCGAAGTAGCTAAAACATCAAAACACTGAGTAAAAAACTTAAAAATGCAAAACATGCAACAACACATTCTCATGCGTCAAATCCAGCTGAGTAATACTTGTATTTTCCCTGCCTCTTGGAAGTAGCATTTTTATAAGTATTGGGTCTACAACATGCTGTGATTAGATTTCCCCTGAAAAAGGCATTATGAACACATTTCGTCTGCTTAGTTAAAACAAGAAAATCAAATTTCTGCTCACCTGCGGAGTTTTACTGACATGTTTTTACAATGCTATTTATTTCTGTGCAAAATTTTCTACCTGGTTTTCTCCAAGGTTTATCTTCAAAAGAATCCAAATCAACTTCTAATAGCGGAACACCATTAATGCTTCCTGGTGCATCAAGATCAACTCCTTTTACTTTGGTGCCTATAAAAAAAGAATACTTATTTTATTAGCCCACGACAACAACGTATATTATAAGTTTCTATAGTGAAAATAAGGTGCTTATTTCCTGCATACTGGCACTCATGAGCCCGATAGTTACTGTTCTTATAAACATTCTCTTACACTGTATCAATGCAATGTAGAATCTTAAGAGATACCTAAGTACAGAGCATAGCATTATTTTTCCTAGTTTCTTTCTTTGAGCTCTCAATAAATGCTTACCAGAGGATCCATAACTTCGCCCTCCTGTTTTAATATTGAGATTCACTGGTGCTGCTCCATACCTAAAAAATAACATTTTTACAGTAAAGGGTAAAAGATGAACAAGATTGTTGAGGAAATGATTTGAAAAAGTGTTCAGAAGTGCAGTGGTGTGCACTCACTTAAGTGTTAAAAGAAGCAACAACTTCTGGCTCAGCAAAGACACTGCAAAGCTTTTCCTCAGTTCTCCATACATGCACATACAAGTAGTCCACAGGCAATGATTAAGCCTCTAATTTCCATCACCCACTGCCATAATTGTAAAGCACAATTTTACACGACCATACTGCTTAGCAGTTCCAGCACTTCAATTGTGAGGAATGTATAATTGCTTTGCTGAAGATAGTTTGGAAATACAGTAACAACTTGGTTTTTTACTGGTTAAAATAGAATAGAATAACAGAGTTGGAAGGGAGACCTTGGAGGTCTTCTAGCCCAACCCCCTGCTCCAGCAGGAAACCCTATATCATTTCAGACAAATGGTTATCCAATCTCTTCTTAAACACCTCCAGCGTTGGAACATTCACAAGTTCTGGAGGCAAGTTGTTCCACTGATTAATTGTTCTGTCAGGAAATTTCTCCTTAGTTCTAGGTATTTTACTTGTTTCTGATCCCAATAGGAAATAATGTATGTAGCTCAGATTGGACAGTGGAGTCCTTGATGCTCTCTGAGCTTGGCTGTTTGCTTGCAGACATTTCATTACTCAACTAGGTAACATCATCAGTGCTGCTAGTGAGCTTGGTGTTTGCTCTCTGTTTATATACAACAGCTTGTATTTAAGCTAATTTTATAACACTGACAATGACAGGCAATCTGCTATATATAATAGGGAGCAAATCCTACACTTAGTCACACTGGTTGAATATGGTGTCTATACCTGATTTACATTAAAAAAAAACTATTATCAACTGTGACAAGTATTGCTGAAGTTTCAAAAAAGTGTAAAATGATTTGGGATGTAACATGAAGTAATTACTTTAGCATTCTTTAGAGCAGCGGTCACTAACCAGTGGGTCGCAAGAAAATTTGGGTGGGCTGCAAAGAAATGTCACCTCCAGAGCCCCCCCCCCCAAAGCAATTAATCCAAACTGGGCAAAAACACAAGGCTGCACCGCCCACATGGCCCACGGGAACCCTCCCCGCCCACTCACTCCTTACCCGGCAAACTTGTCTGCTAAGTTGCTATTTTTCCTTTTTCCGACCATCATCTGTTCTGCTGTGCTGGGAGATTTAGATTAACTAGGAAGCAGGAAATGGTTGGATTTCTTGCTTTCTAGCTAGTCTTTAGATCTTTGGCTCTGCTTTTAAGCACAGCTGAACCTCCCTTAGGACTGAAGCTTCTATTATTCAGGGCAGACTCAGGGCAAGCAAATTTTATATGACAGACTGAGCTAGCCGATGGCAGATAGATAGATCACTGAATGATTCTGTGAGCAACCCAATCTGCTTGCCTGTTTTGCCTGATTTTGGGTAAAAGTTGCTCTTTTATAAAAAATTCAATATTTATATAAATATTTATAATATTTACAGACAAGCCATACCCAGCCAGTCATGTGACCAAGCCATAACCACAAATTAGGCCACGCCCACAGAACCGGTTAGTGGTCCCTGGAATTTAAAATTATGAGTTTGGTGGTCCCTGAGGTCCAAAAGATTGGCGACCCCTGCTTTAGAGCATACAACTGTCTTCAAATCTATTACAACAAAGTAAACAAAAATGAATTTTATAGGTAGCATTAGATTTCTCTAAACATGAGGTTAATTGAAATAGCACTTAGCAATAGCACCTAGATTTATATACTGCTCTATAGTGCTTTACAATACTCTCTGAGCAGTTTACAACATCAGCCTATTGCCCCCAACAATCTGGGTCCTCATTTTACCGACCTCAGGATGGAAAGCTGAGTCAACCTTGAGTTAGTCAGGATCGAATTCCTGCCTGTAGGCAGCCTGCAATAGTGCACCACCACAGCTCCTAATAAATAACTCTAAATTCCACTGAAAAGTACATTTCAGTATTTTTATGGCAAAGCCCTTTTGAATTTTTGTGAGAAAATTGGTAAAATTACTTAGAAAACCTTTGTAATTCATGTGCTGTCAGGAGTAAAGCAAGAAGGAATACAGCAGACAGATCCACAGGAATGTAGATGACATTTTCTGGGTGGGGGAGGGAACAAGTGCGTGCAAAGGGTAGGTTGGGGCAGTGTAAGGATAATGAGAAATGCTGGGTGGGTCAGGAAAGGCACAAGAGGCACAGTGCAGGTCGGATAATGGTCAGGGTGGCATCTCTTCCGCATCCTTCACATAACAGTGTGAAGGATGCAGAAGAGATGCTGTATAGATTGGCAAAGTTCTACAGGGGTGCATCAGTGATTGACATGAACACAAAAGGGCTTGGGGGGGGGGGGAAGGGTAAGAAGGTGGGGAAACTTGCCCAGCAACTTGCAACATTCCCTGTCAGCCTTGACACTGACTTTCTGGGGAAGCTGGCAGGAAAGGTTGCAAGTGGCGATCATATGGTCCCTGGGTACTTGGCAACCAGTTGTTATGTGAGAACAGGTTGCCAAGAACCCAGACTGCAATCACATGACCATAGAGTTGGTCCTTTAGCTGGAAGCAATTGTTACTTGCTTCAAGGTAACAAAGGAAGGGATTTTTCATAAGCCTGCCTTAACTCAGAACCCGAAATCCAGATGATGAAGCAGTAAACAACTTACCCATACTGCGGTGCTCCTGTTTTAATATCACCAATAGTGACCTGAACATCATCTTCATCATCATCACTGTCACTGTCACTGTCATCTTCGGCCTCTGTCACTTTCTACCCACCCCCCAAAAAAGACTATAATTAGAAATTATATATAATTCAACTACGGTGGAAGTACCAACTACCTTTCTTGATACTATTTGAAAAGGCAACTGTATAATTGCAAATTCATAGCATTTCAAGATACGTTGTATAATCCAAACCTGTAGAGTCATGTATTCAGAAATAATCTTCTCAATGTGGATTATTTAAATCTTGTTTAATTCTAATGCTTGGTAAGAAAAATGTCTACTTGCCACAAGCAAAACATATTTGCAAGACACAAGCAAGATCCTCTACATGTGATGGCATTTTCTTTCCTTTGAGTCAAACTTGACTCCTTGCTACTATATGGCTTTCCAGAAGTGGCTTGCCAATGCTGTATTCTTAAGACTTAATAAAATAATTGTCTTATGGTAATCTGACAGTCTCTTGTGTCTAATTCCAGTTTCTTGCTTTTAATCCAGAATCCTTAAACTCTAGACCAAACTGGCACTCACTTGTTGAAATATAAATGAGCAAAATACAACCCTGGCAAGCATTTTGTATACTTGAAATACTTAAAAGCAGCGTTGGAAGAGATTTATTTGTATGCAGAAATAGAAAATGGGGAGAGACTTCTTAGCTGTTTCTCTGGTTCAAAGATGAAACACTAGTAGATATGCATAGAGGTGCTCTGAAAGTTTCTGAACTGAGTTTTCAATGTTACTGCTTAAATATGGTTTAAAACATGATGCACTCTCCACATAAGCCCTAAAAATAAAGTGGACCAATATTAAAGAAATGAATAAAAAAACATCATGTATTTATTGAAGACAATGATCCACAGCTATATATTTAAGTGTGGCAAAAGTATTTGAACCTCTAGGATTATCAATTCATTTGAACTGGAAATTAAGAGTCAGGTGTTTCTATCAATGGGATGAGAAACTGGTTTGAGTATGGCAGGTCTTGCCTTAGTGATAGAACAGAATTATGGATATTATCAAAATCTCATATTCACAACACAGCTATGTGGAAATATGGCTTGAACAAAGAAGATTTCTGAGAATAATTATTGATGCTTACCTGGCTAGAAAAGTTTAAGAAACTATATCTAAAGAGTTCAAATGCAACCAGTTTACTATCAAGCAGATCATGTAAAAGTGGAGACAATTCAACACATTCTTAACCTCCACAGGAGTGGTCCACCAACAAGATCACACCAAAAGCAAGGCATGCAATACTCAACATCTAAAGAACTAAAGGGCTCTCTTATATTGGCAAATGTCATGTTAATGAGATTGCCCTGACAGAAACACTGAACAACAATGGCAAGCTTGTCAAGATTGCAAGAAGTCACCACTCCCCCAAGAGAACACTGCTGCCCATCTATACGTTGTAAAAAACCACATGGATAACCCAGAAGGCTACTGAAAGATTGTTTTGGATGGACAAGACACCAACAAAGAATTTTGGAGATCTAATGAAAAGGGTTACTTTTGGAAAAAGGCAAACAATGTGTTCCACCATAGGAACCGTACCCCAATTCTGAAACATGGGGGTGGCAGGATCATGGTTTGGGTCTGCTTTGCTGCTTCTGCACCAGGATGGCTTGCCATCATTGATGGAGCTAGGAATTCTGAATTGTACTAGCAAATTCTATAAGAAAGGGTCAGGATACCTGTCTGTGAACTGAAGTTCAACACAAAATGAGTCATACGGCAAGACAATGAGCCAAAACGGGCAAAATCAAAACCCTGACCCATTACCTATAGCTCTGTTCGGGTATTTTCCCACGTCATTGTAGTTGTGCTTTTAAAGTTGTAGCAACGTTTCGGCAGAATCTCATCTGCCATCATCAGGCTTCTGTTAACTAACCTGAGCACAACCAAGCCCCCACCTGAACAGAACACACCTCCAGCCAATCAGAACACAGCCAACCCCCCAACCAATGAGAACACACCCCCACCCAATCAGAACACAGCCAAGCCCCCACCCAATCAAGTCACACCCCCACTAGCAGTTAAAAGGAAGAAGCAGCTGCAAGCTCACATCACTCTGAGAAGCACAGAGCTGAAGACACAAGCCTGAAGATGATGAGACTTCATCGAAACATTAATGAAATGAAATGAAATGAAATGAAGTGAAATGTTGTGGAAAGACCCAAAATGGGTTTTTCCACAACCTTTCATGCAAAGAAGCTCACTAACACCACTTTTATGTGGAGGAATGGGTTAAAATTCCTCTCAGCTGATGTGTAGGACTGAACAATTATCAAAAACATTTGTTAATGCTGTGCAAGGAGGGCACACCAGTTACCGGATAGCAGTAGCGCTTAGACACATATACTGCTTCACGGTGCTTTGCAGCCCTCTCTAAGAAGTTTACAGAGTCCACCTATTGGCCCCCAACAATCTGGGTCCTCATTTTACCAACTTCAGAAGGATGGAAATCTGAGTCAACCTTGAGCCAGTGAGGATCTAACCCCTGGCATTCTGCAAAATTAGCCTACAATACTGCATTCTAACCACTGCACCACCATGGCTTATGCTGAAAGCAAAGGATCACATATTTTTGCCACACACAAATCTACAGCTTTGGATTACTTTCCTCAATAGAGAAATGAGGAAGTATGTTTGTGAGTTACTTATTTAACTGGATTCTTTTTATCAAGCTTTGGGACTTGTGTTGAGAACAGATCCCATTTTAAATGATATTTATGCAATAATATTGAACATTAAAAAATGTTCACAAACCTTTAAGCACAATGGTACTTAGAATGCTACCAACAGGGCACACCAAGTGTAAATAAATCTGCCAGCAATGTCTAACAGATAATAGCTTTGGGGAAAGTACTGTACTCTTTTCTAGCACATCATTTAATCACTCAGCATTAGATGTGTAAAGTTATCCTCATACTTTCAACGTTGAGGACAATTTCAGCACCAATAACATTTGCATTCTGGACTTAATTTATCACACAGTGAAGTCTAATAAAATAATAAATTATAGGAATGTTCAAAAATGGTCCATTTGGGGGACAGAATGTTCCAGGGAATGCTAAATAAATAAGTTTCTCTTCCATACTATGCCAATCTAGGATTGTCCTGGAAGCTTTTTAAACTTTGGAAGTGATGCAATAAAATTGCAGGCATGGAAGATATTCCCTCAAATGTTCTGTTTCCAAAATAGACCCACCCCTAACAAATTATTACACCCACGCTGTATAGCCAATTGGTCCTCATGAATGGCTTGCTCAAAATTTAAAAAATATTACACAGATTTCCATAGTTCTAGTTTTATAAAAATACCATTTTCACTACGCCATTTTCAGCTGCTCCTTCTTCTTCATTTCCCGTTGGGGTTGGAACACTTCAAGATAAAATAAAAGGCATTAGCTGGTTGATAAGGACTGGTACTGGTTTTTTTAAAAAGTGTAATTTAAATGATTTGATAGAAAATACTAATGTTTTATATGTATTATAGTTTTGCTAGGAAAAAATTATAGTTTTGCTAGTAAAACCTTTATTTCTGGGAAATAAAAATGCAACTAGTAATTAAGCACAATAACACTTTGTTTCATTTGATTTAATGTGATTTCACTGATATTATATATTATGTCTTTCATTGTCCCCATTATTAAGGTATTAAAGTAACCGGGTTAAAAAAATCTTGTACCCTATATCTAATTAATTTTAGAAATGACAATAACTAGACAATTATGGTATTGACACTCAGAGGGTCTCTATTCATAAGAAGACTCTACTCACAGGAGATTATACTCAAGAGGCCAGAGTAGAATAGGATTTTAATAACATTGATTTATCATATTAATTACAAAAGTAATCAGGAAAATGCTCATTGAATTTTTTTCAGCCCGTAAGGTTCCAATTCAATTAGGATTTGAAATAAAATGAGCATAGATGACATTACTTAATAAAGTAATGAAGTATTTTCAGTTTGTAACATAGCTCTAACAAGACATGCTATCCCTAAGCTACATGTATGCTCAACTAATGTAACTACTTGTGACCATGAAATTATTTAAACTTTCTCAAAAATGTTCTAAACAAGTACTACTAAAAGTAGTCTCCTAGAACAGCACTACAAAGATGCACAATAAACTCTAAAAGCCTACTGAAATAATTTCAATTTCATAATTAAAATTGAGATATCTATAGAATCCATTTTACCAAGTTTCTTATATGGCTATTTATAAAAAAAACCTCACTGAATTGTATTGAACAATGAATAAAGTTTATATAGTCACATTTGGCATTTCATTACACACAAACCTGACAAATGCAGGTTAAGTAACTTCAACTTTCATTGAATTAGGAGCATTATTGGATGTTGATCTTCCATAACTCAATTCAAAATGCTAGTCTTGCTTTTAATGACCTGGATAATTCACATCTGACTTATTTGGATCTTAGAAAAATCTTTACAGAGACCTTCTCATGTGCACAGGCCCACTGAAAAAAGATTTTGTTTTTGTGACCCCAAAACACTGGGGACATGGGCAGTTTTATAAATTTGATTAATAAATAAAACTGATATTTGTTTTTTTAGGATAACTTATTCTATTGATTAAATTGATATGCCATCCATCCAAGTCAGTGACTCTCGACTGGATGCCACTCTTGTCTTTCCGAAAGGAGATTAAGACATTTTTTCTTATAATTTTACATTATTTTAGTGTATTGAACATAGTTCTAATCTGCAAAATTTTAAAATTATTTTTCATTTCTTGTCAACTACTTGTTTTCAGAAAAACAGTATAAAACTCTTAAAATAAGCTGTAAATACAACTGCACATATAAAGCCACATTTGGGTTTAGCTGCTTCTAAATATTCAGTGCAAAACTGAACAACAGAAATAAGACTGACTACACCTCACAATGAACATTATAAAAAAACTCACCTAGCAGGTGCTTCCTCTGGCCTTTCTTCTTCATTTTCATCTTTAAGAAGCAACAAAATCAAATCAAAATTATCTCAATATAGATATCAACCAGGATCACTTAATGATTTGTAGAATACACCTTAATTTCCATGCTAATTCTATATAATCTTTGCAGTTACAGAACCCCCTCAACGTCATGGCTCTTCAAATTTCAAACAAACTTATTCCATTGGACGGACAAAAATCCTTATTGTTAATCCTACGAAGGAGATTTTCCTGGACATCTTTCATTTGAACAGGTAGTTACCATCAGGAAACATCCTTTGTTGCTCAGAATCTGGGTTGCATATGTGGACATTACTCTCTCTAAACACCATATAACTTAAATGCAACCTATACAAATAGTCCAACTGAGCCCAAAATTTATGTCACTAATATGTTAAGTGAATCTTGCCACATTTTATGACTTTTTTCACCACACTTAAGTGAATCATTGCAGTTAAGTGGATGTGGTTTTCCCATTGACTTTGCTTGTCAGGTCACAAAGGCTGTCCCGTGTAAGATTGAGAGTATCTTGGTGGGAAAAGACCCAAACACGCCAAGACTGAAAGAATTTAAAGCAGCGGTTTTCAAGCTTGACAGCTTTAAGACTTGTGGACTTCAATTCCCAGAACTCCTCCTCCAAGTCATGTTAGCTCAGGAATTCTGGGAGTTGAAGTCCACAGGTCTGAAGAACCTTGGTCTGTGGTATAGGCCCTTCCATATCTATCCATGCATCCAGCCAGCCACCCATCCATATGTACTGGTATGCATACACACACACATGCATACATATATGTACAGATGTGTACATTTATGTATGCATGTGCACATATATGTATGCATGTGTGCACATACATACACACACACATGGACGGATAGATGGATGGAAATAGACACATACATATGAACATACATATAAATGTATATAAAGCTATCGCCTGGAAGTTAAACATTGTAATCCTGTGCGTGTGTATGTGTCTATTTCCACACACACACACACAGAGGACTACAATTTTTAATTCAGGGCCGGTCCAAAGCTTTGGTTCACCTCCTCAGAAACAAGAGGCTAAAATCGCATATTTTTTGCAAATAAAGGGGGTCGCGGGGAGCGGAAGGATGTTAGAAATCTGCCCGCCTTCCTCTTTCCAAGGAGACGGTGCCTCAAAAAGGCCCATCCTGGGGGGGAGAGCAGCACCGTGCCCCCTCCCCTTCTTTCCAAGGGGACTCCCTCAACACCACAGCTTCTCCCGGGGGGTTCCTCTGTCCGCCTTTGGCGGGGAAGTGAGGGAAACCTGTGGCCCCGCTAGGGGAAAGGTGGGTTAGGAAGGGAGGCGGCTAATCGAGTCCGAGGCCTTATCGAGGCCTTGCTTCCATCCGAGGCCCGGCCACAAACCCGGAGACTTGAGCGGGGGGGAGGGGGGGGGAGGGGAGAAGGAGGCGGGGGCGTCGAAAGCAGCGAAGAGGAAAAACCGTACCGCCGTAGAGCCACTCCTCCTCGTCGCCGGCCCCACTCAGCTCGGCCGCCAGTCGCTCCACCTCACCGCCCGCCGACATGGCCGACTCCCCTCCCCGCACACGCGCTCCGCCGGCCCGCCGCGCGAGACCGGACTGCACAGCGCGCCTGCGCACAACTCCCCTCCCCTTTTTTCCAACCCCCCCGCCTCCCTTCGCGTGGCAAACGAAAGGAGCGGAGCAGAACGGCGGCGGGGAGAGTCGTGACGGCTGAGAGAGAGAGAGGCCTTTCCCTTCCCTCTCTTCCTGAAAGGGGTGGGCGCTGTCGGCCTCCGCTTCTCCCGAAAGCCTAGAGAGGCTCCAGGAAAAATAGGCCAAGAAAGCGAATCTTCTCCCAGTCCCGAGGCGATTGGGCGCCGTCCTGAACGCTCCCGAGTACGGAAGTCCGGCCCAATCACGTTCGGCCTCCCCCCATTTGCGGCGCCCTTCAGGTGCGTCGGTCCACCGCCCAGCCTGAAGCGGGGCATTCTGGGAAATGTATTTCCATTTGGCCCGGGCGCTCTACCCGGATTTCTCTACTGCACACTTAAACGGGGAATACGAGAAGTATAAACCCTTCCATCCTCCACCATCCGGTCAGAGCTGAAGAAGCTTCTTTTGGATGAGAAGCGAACCGTCTTCAAAGAAAAAAAAAACCAAGAAAGTCCATTGGCGTCCTGATGATTGTAGGGGGCGTGCATAAGCGCACCAACGTGCCTACCGTCCCTGTCTTATTGTTTCTCTTATTCTTTTATTTTTCTTATATGTACCCATTTCATGTATTCACAACTATGTATACATTTGTACTTATTATCTTGTAAACAATTGGCAAATCAAATAATAAATAAATAAATAATAAATAAATAAATAAATAAATAAAAAATAATAAATAAATAAAAAATAAATAAATAAATGAATGAATGAATGAATGAATGAATGAATGATAATCAGGTCCCCAAGCCAAGGATTTTTGGTCTAACGCTCAAGAAAGATGCTTGGGTATATAATTGGTGCACTGGTCTTGATTTATTAAATTTCCAACCCATATTTGTGAATTTTCAGGTTTTTCTTAACTAAAACAACCTATCAAAAGTTTTCCACTCATCCACACTCACAATTCCCTTGATATTTATGAAGCAACAGCATGGTATTTTGGAGCTTCTAATGCTTTTAAGACCAAAAATTTTACCTTACCAACATTTTCTTTGCTTTCACATAAAGAGACACAACCCATTTAAGCCCTTTAAATGTTACCTTTATCATATTTGAGTCTGAAACTCCTTTCCATATACCACCACTCTTCTCTTTCCTTCTTTCTCCCTGTCATCGTCTTCAAATTTAGATGCTGCTTAAATTTTTTAATTTTTTTTTATCCCCCTAAAGTAACAGAAATCGAGTCTGCCTAAAAGGCTGGATTCTTTGGCTTTGGAAGATCTCCAGGTGTTATCAGTTGACTATGATCAGACTATAATGGATTAGTAACATTCTGTAAATACTTACATTCCCTTTATTGCTTTATAATCCAAGGTCAAATCCTGGCATTAAACATAGTTTAGCTTTGGGAAATGACTCCTGGATCAAATAAAAACATTTCTGTAACTAGCAGCCTTGCACCACTCTTTATAAAAAAAATGTGAAATCTGCTTATCTTTACTAAAGACTATTTTACTGTTAATAAAGTACAAAAGCTACAATCCTTTGGGGCCCTGCTGCTCAATCTTGGCAGTTTCCAGATACATAGTTTTCAACTCCCAGAATGGAAATGGCTGAAAATTCTGGGAGTTGAAGTTCACACAGTTGAAAATAGCTAAGAAATATAATATAGAAATAGCTAAGAAATAGCTAGCAACATTTTATCTCAGACTTCACACATTACTGATCATAGGTGCTTTGTAATAGCATGAAGTTTGCCTGAATGATTCATAGCTATGACCATCATATCTGTTCTTTAACATCTCACAGCCAGACAGTTCAGACAATCTGTCTAAACTTCATGACTCCTTGACTTGGTAAGTATTCAGCACTTGTTACTTGTAAGAATATTTTCTGTTCTATAAAGATGTATACGATTACATTTTAGGAATAGCTAACACCCAAGAAGATAGGCTCAAGATCCAGATGGATCTTGACAGATTCGAACAGTGGGCCGCATATCTAACAAAATGAAATTCAATGTAGAAAAAAGTAAAGTCCTACACTTAGGCAAGAAAAACCAAAAGTACACATATAGACTGGGTGAAACCAGGCTCAATAGTAGTAACTGTGAGAGGGATCTTGGAGTCTTAGTGGACAACCAGCTAAATATGAGCCAGCTGTGTGCAGCAGCAGCAGCCAAAAAAGCTAATGCAATCCTAAGTTGCATTAACAGAGGGATACAATCGAGATCAAGTGAGATACTAATACCACTCTATAAAGCCTTAGTAAGATCACACCTAGAGTACTGCATCCAGTTTTGGTCACCATATTATAAAACAGATGTTGAGACTCTAGAAAAAGTACAGAGAAGAGTAACCAGGATGATTAGGGGACTGAAGGCTAAAACATAGGAATAATTGTTGCAGGAACTGAGCATGGCTAGTCTAGTGAAGAGAAGGACCGGGAGACATAGGATAGCAGTCTTCCAATATTTGAGGGGCTGCCACAGAGAGGAGGAGGGGGTCAAGCTATTTTCTAAGGCACCCAAAGGCCAGACAAGGAATGATGGATGGAAACTGAAGAAGGAGAGATTCAACCTAGAAATAAGGAGAAACTTTCTGACAGTGAGAACATTCAACCAATGGAACAGAAGTTGCCCTCGGAAGTTGTGGGAGTTTCATCACTTGAGACTTTCAAGAAGAGATTGGACTGCCATTTGTCAGAAATAGTGTATGGTCTCCCGCTTGGTGGGGGGTTGGACTAGATGACCTACAAGGTCCCTTCCAACTCTGATTATCTGTCATCTGTTACCTAATCTGGTGATGGGGGGAAACTTATAAATGTTTTTTTAAATATTTTAACACTCTGGAACTTCCAGGGGTCATTTTTGTTATGTAACATTGCAAAACAATTTTGTCAATCAGTGTTTTGGATCTGGAATATAACTGATGAAATAATAAAACAAAATAAAACAAAATGATCTATTAAAATCACATTTACAGAAATGAAGGTCCCCTGCTTTTGTAGTACTGAGTAATGAGAATGCTGCAAATATTGAATCCGTAATACAATTATTATGTCTGGCGATTAATCCCATGTTCAGACACAAGCAATCATGTGATATTGTGATGACCGTTTGACCATCATGATCTTATGAAAGCAACTTATGACCACCATTGAGCGCAAAATGTATGTTGCTAGGTGAGACATTTGTTACGTGAGTTTTGCCCCATTTTACGACTTCTCTTGCCATGTTTGTTAAGTGAACCACTGCAGTTCACAGTTGTTAAGTGAATCTGGTTTCCCCATTAACTTTTGCTTGTCAGAAGGTCGCAAAAGGGGATCACATGACCCCCGGGACACTATAATGGTCATAAATGCCCTTGTTGGAGTCCGATTCTGAGGGGGAGGTTGAGCACCTGACAGGGAGTGGGAGTGTGGCTCTGGTGGCTGTGGAAGAAATGGGGGAAGGGCAAAGTCCGGCTGGGCATTCAGAGGAAGACCCAGAGCCATCCCCTCTTCATCCTAGGGCATGCAGGGAGGAAAGGAGAAGGGAGCAATGTAGCTTACGGGAGAGAAAAGGGCCCTGATCCCTTTCCTTAGTTGCAGCTGGGAGAACAGGATATAAGAAGGGCGTTTGCACACAGCATCTTGCTGGAAGCAAAGTGTGCATTATCTTTGTCGAGGCTTATCTGGGTTTTGGCGTCCTCCTAACTGTGTGCTACATTATCTTTTGGAAGTCTGCAATTCATTATCCTGGCCTGTTGTGTTAATTCTTTCAGTGTGGTTTGTGTTGGTTTTTTTATTTCTAATCTACCTGTACTTTGGGTTCGGACTGCATTTCTTCCCTTTGTAGACTGTTTTTGGAAGGGTTTGATCTCCAGCCGAGGATAACTGGACATTGGGGGCCAAGTTTGAGGTATTAAAGGGACTTTACCTATTTTTGTGACTTCGTTGCTTTTGTGCCACGTCCTGGGTCATCATAGTATCCAAATGTAAATCACATTACCACAGAGATACTGCAACGGTCAGAAGTGTGAAAAATGATCCTAAATCGCTTTTTTCCAGTGCCGTTGTAACTTAGAGCAGTCACTAAATGAACTGCTGTAAGTTGAGACATACCTTCAGTATTTAATTCACAATTAAAACTAGGGTAATCTCTGGACTGCGAAATTTAGCCTCAGAAGCAAAAGGACTCCAGTACAAATTAACAGAATTTGGAGACTTGCAGAATTATGGTACATCCATATTCCCTTGCAATTTTTCTCCCTTAAGCACAGCCTGTTAGGCAGAAAATGTGGGTCACTAAATGAACTGTTGTACATCAAGGACTAACTGTATTCTCACAATAAATACATACATTTCCAAACTAGACTGTGTTGTTTCTCTGTGTCATATGAGTATATGCATACCATAATTTTGTATTTATTGATCTTGTTATTTTTATGTAGTGTAAAATTGGAGGTGGTGACCCTTTATAAGAGCTGTATGAATGAATGAATGAACGAACAAACAAATGAATTTTTTATTGGCCAAGTATGATCGGACATACAAGGAATTTTTCTTGGTGCATATGCTCTTAGTGTACATTAAAGGAAAAGATACATTCAACAAGAATCATAAGGTACAACACATAATGTATGCAACAAAATTTCATTTTTAATGCATGCCAATCAGTGCACATTCAAAGTAACAATAAAATTTTATTCTATTCTATTCCCATCCATTCTTTTTCTCTGTTCTATTCTATTCTATTTATTCTAATCTATTTATTCTAGTCTATTCTATTCTTCATTCCACTATTCTATTCTATTCTATTCTATTCTATTCTATTCTATTCTATTCTATTCTATTCTTCATTCCACTATTCTATTCTATTCTATTCTATTTATTCTAGTCTATTCTATTCTTCATTCCACTATTCTAGTCTATTCTATTTATTCTATTCTATTCTATTCTTCATTCCACTATTCTATTCTATTCTATTCTATTCTATTCTATTCTATTCTATTTATTCTAGTCTATTCTTTATTCCACTATTCTAGTCTATTCTATTTATTCTAGTCTATTCTATTTTCTATTCTATTCTCTATACTATTCTATTCTATTTATCCTAGTCTATTCTATTTATTCTATTCTATTCTATTCTTCATTCCACTATTCTATTCTAGTCTATTTATTGTAGTCTATTCTATTTATTCTAGTCTATTCTTTATTCCACTATTCTATTCTATTCTATTCTATTCTATTCTATTCTATTCTATTCTATTCTATTCTATTCTATTTATTCTATTCTATTCAAATCTATTGTGCAAAATTTTAGGTAACCGTTAGAATATGAATTCAGATTGGGAAAGCAGAGGATTAAAGTGAAACGAGATAAAATGGGGTGGGGGTGGGGAGGCCATGAAATAGACCAGAGAAAGGAATAACGACCTGCATGTAATCATCCCCGAACAACTATCCGCACCGCCCACTTTTAACAATCCTTCTTACCAGGGGTCTTCAAACTTGACAGCTTTAAGGCTTGTGGACTTCAACTCCCAGAATTCCTCCTCCAGTCGTGTTAGCTGAGGAATTCTGGGAGTTGAAGTCCACAAGCCTTAAACTTGCCAAGTTCGGGGATTCCCTGCTTCGTACCTTCCTCGTTTCTCTCCGCGAATTCAAGGCTTCACTTTCCGGGGCTCCCAACTCCCGACGCCCGAGCCGCGTCCTCGGCTCACCCTTGAACAGCCAATCCGCGCGGGGCGCCGACTACGACGACGTCATCTCTCCGCGCCCAAGCCTTTTGCAAGATAGGGCATGGTGGTGATGCCGTGGCTCAGCGGGCTGCGATCTCT